>NC_041366.1:12470565-12770565 GCF_900634415.1 Cottoperca gobio | reverse complement strand
CCTAGGACAGATCTTAATATATTGGTAACCAATAGTGAACAGAACTCTTTATTGCTGACATTCTGGTCAAATCTACAGTGAAAGATCCCACCTAGATAAAAAACTAAGCTATTTATAAAGAATGTTGTCCAAAATGATTAACTAAATTTAGTATTTTATTATTTGAAGCACCTTTTACACTCCCCCCAAAACATGGGTAGTATAAATTTACCCAAAAGGAACAAACAAGATATGAAAGCATTTAAAACCGTGGCCCACTGTAGAGCTTCCTTTTCTCGTTTCTTGTCGAACTTTTTTCATCTTAGCCCTGTGTTAAATGTGTAGAAGTATTCCTTGAAAAAGAGTCGCACCTTATCTATTTTAGTAAAACCACAAATCGTGTTTCCTTCATTCGTAGAAAATACTGACAATTTGCCCCAATGTTTGTAGCAAATTGCTATATTTTAGGTCCCTTAATATTATACTACGTATAAGCCTTCAGCCTGTGGCACCCTTCACATTTTGACTTTATTTGTTTATTGTCCAGTAATTTCACTGATGAAATTATGGAAGTAATGGGATTAGTTTAAATCTCTCGTCCCCTGTGAGATATCCTGCTGTCTGTTGTCCTGGGCTCTCAGAAGATCAATATAACAACAGAGATATGTTCAATGTGTCATTACTGTATCCATGTGATATACAGTAGGTATCCGTTAAGATGAGCATAGCAAGAGTTCGCCTGAAAAGTAACCACAGGTTTTACACAAATGGCATTATGATCAATAGACGGATGTTACACTTGTCTTTTCAGTGCAAAATTCATAATTGGATGTGCCAGAATCCAGTGAAGTGCATCCACAAATGACAATTTAATGCAAAGTTTGGAGGAGGCTGACCACTACGGCTGAGTGTTAAAGCCAGTGCTTAAGTGCCTTAAAATGCAGTTCCCCTAATAGCCACCAAATGGCTTTAAAATGTCGCCTGCTGGTTGGAAAGTAACCAGGAAATCATCCCCCAATCTCTCAAAATCTAATGTTTCTTTCCACAAGAATTTATGGCCTCAACAGGTAATATCACTTCTTCTAATGTGTGCCTTAGTGGCCCTTTTGAAAGTCATTGTTGAAATAAAATCAGATTAGATTAAATAAGATTAAACTTTTATTGTAATTGCACAGAGTGAGTACCAGCACAAGAACCAGGGTAGTGCAAACCGCAGTGAAGAGGATGTTGAGGCTTAAAGTGTTGGTTCTTACCAAATTACGTAGAAAATATATATATAATCAACCTCTGCCATGCAGATATCTTTGTTTTTATTTGAGATATCCGTCGGAGATTTAATGCCGATCGAAGGGAAGTGGATGGAATTTAATTGTTATATTAACAGCATAAAAGAAATGGAGCTGTGCTTATGGAAAGAAACGCTGCTAAGTGTGTGGTTGTTGTTTTTTTAATGCTGTGAGCACAACAAATATAATTCCATGCTGAACTGGTTATAAGTGGAGCCATGTTTGCTTGATTGACAGATGTCTCTGCCTTTCACAGTCAGCCTTGGTGATTACCTCAACTCCATCCAGGTCCTTCCACATGGCCCAAATTCAGATTTTTAGGCTCCAAATGACTGATAGGCTGGCATTAAGCATTACACTCAAATCTTGGCCGCGAGACGTCCCTTCAGAAACTTATGGCTGATGCCACAGACACCACAAACATGTTTTTCTGCAGTTTGTGGTCCAGTTTTGATGTAATGAGAAACACTGAAAAGACAAATGTGACTAGGTCTAAAAGCCCTCAAACCATTTGTTTCCACGAATATAAAGCATATTTACCACTGGGACTGTATGTTGAAGATTTACTTTTTAAAGGTGTCAAATCCCCCAACTTAAACCCCTTTAAAATAGCACAACTGTCATAGTCTGCATTAGTGTGCTTCTTTTTAGACAAAGTTATCATATTATTGTTGATACTGACAAAAGGCAGAGATTGTATTTGTTGGAAGTTGCTGCTTGAATGCCCTAAAGCCTTATAAGATAATGAATAGCAAATGTCCAATGTCCAATTCCAATATGACCAATAAGCAACATTAAACAATCTGAAATAAAATGGCTGATAACTACAATATCAAATTTGTAGAGGAGCACAGTTAATGCCATTGTGTTCTTGGTACCAAAATATTTACCAAGCCCGCGGTGTTTGCTGCTGTGATTGTCTTTCCTGAGCATTGAACCATTGATGGAAATGGGAAATTTGAGTTTGGAACCAGGAACCAACATGTTTGCAGCCATGTATAGAAAACAAAACTACTTGTTAAGTGTTTGAACCGTGGTGTTTCAGAAAGGATACTTTAACCCTTTTTTCCTTTAGGTGTTTTCATTTAAAAAAAGAAGAAAAAAAAGAAATCTAAAGATGATAGCTAACCCTTAGGGGCTGTTTGAGTCCCCAATTCAACATTATTACGCTGTTGTACAATGTCTGGTTACAATAAAAAAATATCTCCTTTTTTGTACTGTAATGGGAATGAGCTGATAGGAAGAGCAGTGTGGTTGTACAATATTTAAACATATGAAGGAAAAATGATACCGTTCTTTACTAATTAATGGCCAGGACTTTTATTGTGAAGAAGAAAAATGTGGCAAATTTAAGAGACAAGAAAATACATTTCTTTGGGGGCACCTGAACTGCTTGGTCCTTTTCTGGGATTGGCCACCATCTGGGTTCCCAGTCGACCTATAGATCCCTCTGGGATCTAGCTGACTCATGTCTAATCGAACATCTGACACTCCAGTATCTTCTGTCCATCACCAGAAAGGACATCTGCTTACTCTACCCCCACACAACAAGAGGTGGGAATGTAGCAGCACCACTATGTTCCTCATTCCTTGTAATACCTTAAAAATCCTGTTGAGATGGTGCTGAATCTCAAAGCCCTTTTTCTGTTTTTTCAGGACGAGCTTGTAGCTTTTTGAAAGTTAAACTGTTTGAAAACTGTTGTTGTAGAAATAAGGTTTGTAAGGCAGCTTGTTGCCCAGCTTGAAAGCCCAGTGTAAAACAGATGATAAATTGGGACAATCTGGGTAATGAAGCTGTCAACCCGAAATTGTTTGTTGTTCTGTGGATCATTTTAATAGAAAATGACTATGAATCCCTCACTGTGTGCAGTCTCTAGACTGTGATATTCCCAGTTTACCCAAAGTTAAGCCCCTGCTGACAACACACTGGATACTTGTATATATGTTTAGTTTGTTTCCGATGCATTTCTCTTTTCAGACTGTTGTCTCCATAGTTTGACACTAGAATCTCCTTCTTGCCTTTCTTCCCATATAAATCTGATTACCTGATGGTGGGTTGTGATGTTGCCTAGAATGATTGTTTACAATTTTATTCCATTTATCTCTGGATATTCTGTAAATATTGTAATTCATTGTCTTTTTTTAACTTGATAATAAAGTTATCAGATAACGGTTAATTATGTTTATCTCCTTTTTGTACAGACATCTCATATAAATTCAATCAGGGCTCTGACAAGTGACTTATCCTTGCTTAACGATAAGATGGTGAGTCTTAAATACAGTATTGTGGCAACATGCTACACTTTAACTTTGTAAAATAACTTCTATATTTTCTGCAGACTTGATTCATTTAATATCATGCATAATATCGCTTTCTCGTGTTTGATATTTAACTTCCGCAGCCCTCTAAATCAGTGAATTATGAATATCAGCTCAGATGTCAAACTGTTCAAATTCACTGATAAGCAAGCTTTCTGAATAGCAAATTCCAAATTAAGTGTAAGTAAAGTACTTCACTGTCAACGGCGAAGTAATGCCAAAGGAGCAAGTCAGTCAAATTTAAAGGTTCTCATCAAATCACCTTTAACGCCTTCTTTCTTAAGATGCTAAGAAATAGTCACACATTTGATCAAATAGTGAATACCTCATGTCTTCTCGTAGCGAGAAGCCATTTTTATTTGCCTCATTCTATTAATACAAATACCCAGCCAACGCAAATATTTTGCTCCAGGTGGGAGAACAATAAAGAAGGTTTTAGTAAAGCTGCTTCAACCGGGACAAAGATATTATAGTTTGGGAATTCCAGTCATGGGCAGGCCTCTAAGCAAAATATATTTTTAGCAACCGTCGTTACTCTAGGGATGACAGTTGCTCGGTCCACAACTTTGGTACACACTGAAAATCTATTTTGTATTGCCATTTGCTGCAGACATTCATGGTGCCCAGAGGATGAATCCTGATAACGTTGGTGATCACATGACCTTTCCTGTAGCGTCACCATGAACGTCACATTTGAGATTTTAAGTGAAATGTCTTAACAACTGTTGGATGGATTGCTATGAAATTTGGTAGACATTGATGTTCCCTTCAGGATTAATTACAATAACTTTGGTGATCCCTGGACTTCTCTTCTAGTGCCATCCGGCGAGAATACTTGGGCGTATGACCAAATACCTGATGCCATCAGCCTCAGCTGTACTTTATGTGTAGTGCTAATGTAATTGGCAAGTGTTAAACCTGGCAAATAAAGATGGTGAACATGGTTAAAGGGCGACCTGCTAAACAACAGCGACAACAACGTTGTGAGCATGTTACCCTGCTGACATTAGCAATTAGCTCAAAGCACCTCTGCCGAAGAACAGCCTAACAGAGCGGCTAGCATGGCTGTCTTGTAGTTCATCTTGTTTTAATTCTGTAAATGTACCCCCTCTGTCTTATGTTTGTTCATATCAATCTTTCAAATTATTTTATGGTTAACAACAGTCGGATGGACACCAGCAACACTTGAGCCTTTGTTAAAAGGTTTAAAATGTCTTCATGTCAATCCATTCTACCTTTTGTTTGTTATGTTTCCCCTTTCTTAGTGAGATATAGGATTTCCTCTGTAACATGTCCACAGAGCCCTTAGAACAACCAATAATAGTCCACGCTGCTCGTCCACAGGAAATAGCTTGGGGCTGAGAAGGCATCTCAGTGGCCTTCAGTCTGTGTTCCACCCTTCCACCCCTCTGTTTCTCTCTCTCTTTACTCCACTCCATACCCAGCAAGAGCTCTGCTGACCAAAACCGCAAACCCTGCAAATGCCAGTTGTGAGTGTGTGTCATGTACGTGTTTGTGTGTCTCTGTATACATGCATAAAGAGCTGCAGCTCTTGCGCCCTAAATACCACGAGTCATTGAGATCAGCAGGCTTTGCTTCCACTTTATATTTCTCTGTTGGTATTTTATTTTCTCAACATCTCCTCGTATCGCCAAAAAACAGCACTTGGAGGAGTCTATCTGTCTTTCTATTGAAAGTCTCAATTTCACACATGTCCTCTGCATTTCCTCTCCCGCCTGTTTTAGAAGGGGCCGCGTCTTTATTTCACATGTCTAACATCATCTCTTAAAAATATCTCCAAGTCACCAGGGATTAGACTGTAATCTCTGTGGCTCACCACTTCAGAGGGGGCCCGATGGCAGACTGACGACCCCTGGAGACAGGAGCAAGAGGCACAGCCACAGTGAGGCGAGGGGAAAGGAGGACACTGCCTCTGCTGCCGCTGCTGCTGAGTGGAGCAACATAAGGAATGCCTGATGAGCGTGTGCCCCGACCAAGGCAGGCAAGGGCACTGCTCCTGTCGCAATAACTGGATGATAAGAGAGAGGAGGGGGGGGGTGTCTAGATAGAAGAAGAGTAAGAGCGTCAGAAGAACAGGGAGAGACAGTTGAGAGGAGTGGGAGATAAACAGATTCACACATACAGTGATAGAAAGTGAAGGGGAGTGATATGAGAGTAAGGACGAAGTGGCCTGGGGAAGAGACCCCTTTGAGCTCCCACATATTATCTCTCGCACTTAACAGTCCTCTCAGAGACAGAGCTGTGCAGCATATGAGACAGAAGTCAATAAAGCCTCTGAATACAGAGTGCTGAGTGGATAATATTGAAATGCATCCATGCTTGAAGGACCTGAGATTGTTTGTGATGACAGCATTAAATGCTAACTCAATTCCACCAATGATAGTCTTGAGAAGAACGTTATGAAGAAGCACCAGGAGTATCCAAAGGTAAAAGGCAAGCAATGTTTTCATCACATGTCAATTTAAAGTCGACATACAATGTGAAATGTGTCAAGAAGTATTGAAACAGAAATTAATGAACTGATGAACACAGATATTTTTACTTGCATCCAAGTAGAGCAAAGTGACATTATTGTTCACTATTGCACCCTAAATCAGCCATGTGTATGTGAAACATTAGGGTGGATATAATACTTACATAGTAAGTATTTTTAATATATGGTATTTGTCTTCATTCTTATTTTTATTACAAGTGAAACTGTGCATATATATTTAAACACAAAAATAATAAAAAATGTAAACTATCCTCAATTTCTACAGTAATTTCCAGCATTTAAATTATTTAATTTACTGTACTTAGCTTTACTTAAGTATTTCTATTTCGTGTTACTTCACAACTCTACCACAGGCGGGTGGCCTATCGTCACTTTTTCTTGAATAGGCTTATATTTATCAACACGATTTATTTTGCAGATATAGGTTTTAAATGAAGAACATATGATCAGTGTATTAGATATGGTCAGTTGACAGGGCCCTATATTTATTTATATTAAACTACCCAAGCAACTATTTGGCTCGATATTGACAAACTGCAACATTTAAATGCTGCTCATATGTTAATAAATCAGTAATAGTAATCCAATAAAATAACATATACTATTATAACTCTCTGAGAGGGGCCCTTGTAAAGAGTAGGCCTACTTTTACTGTTGATAGGCCTAGACTACGTTTAGTGAGCTACATTTAGCTGAAAATGATTTTACTTTTACTTAAGTACAATGTTGCATTCAGGACTTTTCTTTGCAATGAAGTACTTTGAAATTCAGATATTTCGACATATTTTAGTAAAGGATATGATGAATATCCTACTCGGCTACTAACTAAACACAACTGTAAAATTGGTAATTCGCTGCAGTTTTAATGTTAACCAGTAGGAGCGCTGTAGCTTGAATATCTTACATAGAAGAAGAAAGGTGAAAAGTCATGGCGGCTGACAGTTTGTAATGAGCCAACAAAAACAGAACAGATTCTTGCAAGTTGGATCTACAACGTTTAAACTAAGCCCGGCGAAAAACACTACAACGACAAAATGCAGATAACTTTGAAAACCTTACAACAGCAGACGTTTAAAATCGACATCGATGAAGAGGAGACGGTGAGAGTTGAAACCATGCATTCGTGAAAGGGGGTGGAGTGGGAGTTGAATATGTTCTGGAACGGGGGACTTCAGTTTTTGACCATTTCAAATTACACGATCGATAGATGGGTCTGCGTAAAAACGACAGATATATTTTAGACGGACCAACTGTTCAGGTTAATATGGCGTGTGTTGGACGTCGGTCTTGAGACAGATTATCGTCATTTATTTAATACTGGTCAGCAAAGTAGTTTGTATTGTCAGCATTTAGCCGTAGCCCACTTATGGACAAGGTAGCATTACCGTTGACTCGCTTTTAGTGTTTGTGAGCCATTTAGTTATGATACATTAACAGTTCATTTTCTGTGGAATAAGTCGAAATTATCTACACATTTGTGACAGTATGAAGTTATTGGCTGATTAATGTAACGTTAGTGATAGCGCTTGACTATAACGTTAAAGGTAATGTTAATGCAAACGTAAAAGCTAGCTAGGTAAGTTGTTAACGTTATAAAGCAGCACTAAGCGGTGTTTGGTGAGAAACAAAATCTGACTTTAACTGACTAAACTTTAAGGCCTAAAGGCTACTGTACATTTTAATAAAACTTTACACGCTCCTTACAAAAAACAGCTTTAACCGTTAACGTTTACTTTCGATGAGTTTGCATATATTAGCTAACGTTACGTTGGCTAGCGTTAAATTAAGTAACCCCCATAGGTAATGTTAACTTGCACTCTATTTATGCACTCATGAAAACGAATTTTATGAACTTCTCTTCGATACAAAACGTTTTGCCATCTGTTTATAATACATTGAGTGGTGGCAGTATCATGCCTGTTCAACTCAAGTTTTATGAAGCACACTTTGGACTTTTTAACTCGTGCTATAGTTAGGGCTGGGTGAAAGGGTGGCGAGGAAGCTGATTCATTTTATATTGTCCCATTAAATAAGGATCAAGAAAAAATGTCTTCTTTTTGTTTGTTTTTCAGGTGAAGACTTTAAAAGAGAAGATTGAACAGGAGAAAGGAAAGGACCATTTTTCAGTCGGTGGACTGAAGCTGATCTATGCTGGTATGTTCCAGGTTTTAACCCTTCTTAAATCCTCACATTTCTATCTTCATTTTCAGGTGATCAATGCTTCACTGCAACACAAAACACATTTAGTAATTCCTCCAAAAAGCTGCCTCATGTTTTCTTGTATTCATGTATTCTGTGCTGCAAGCCATTACACTGTTTCATAATGTTAGAAGAGGTCTGTTAGCAAACTACATCAGACTACACCAAGATGTCATTGTTGAGATGGACGGTTATTCTCAATTTTCCAGTGTCACCTCGATGAGTGACTCTAGATATGTATTACCAAGCTGCCTTCGACTGATTCCTACTGGGATCTATATTTATCTTGACTGTATGTTTTAACTGTAGAGTCACAGGCAGCCTACATTTGCCATGAAAGCAAACATAGATCTTTGAAGCTAGTCGGGGGGAGAGTGACTTAAAGTGTGACAAAAAAGTTGGACAATGTTTGAAAGATTATTTTTTTTGCAGGTTGTTCTACTCTTGTGTTTACAAACCAAACTGATACAAACAGGATCAGAAAAAAACTTTTATTATTAAGATTTAGTTTTTGTTGTCTGACTCAATTTGTTAACAAGGATTTAGCCTTTAAATGGCCATTTATAGAAGACGTTTCCAAACTATTTGCTTTCCTCTTAATCATGTTATGTCAAATGATTGATTTGATGTGTTGTAATAGAACTTGTGTAATTATAGGTACGGGTCTGTTTCCAAACGTATTAGTAGATGCATTGTTATGCAAATGTGTACCTACTGGATTTGTTCTATTTTTGCATTGAGGGGTCTGAGTAAAAGTATTTTGTCCATGTCATTTTAGAGCCTCAGTATTATTTTACAGATATAAAAAGGATTTGCAGTAGAGCTAGTTAACAGTTGCTGAAGGTCTGCAGTGTTTCTTTTAAGCAGGTACATTTGATGCATTAAAGCTACAGCAAGAGCTGTTCAACAGTTTTAATCTCCTGTTGCCAATAGCGCAAAGCCTATAGCAAGAAACCTGCCAAAGAACACATTGGTCTGTCAGACAAATGTAAATGTCTGATTACAGCAAAGGCTGCAGTTTAACAAGTGTTACATGACATGCCTACCTTTCAATGGTTTAAACAAGCGTTGCAGTTATCTGTCTTTCAAAAGATGGATACACACAAGCGCTGGTAAAAACCAAACATGACAAATGCAAAAGGACGCTTTCTAGGCACTGTGTATGTATGTATAAGCATATTGTAGCATATTAGACAGTGGGCTTTTGTGTGACCTACTTAAAGTAGCTTCTCAGACATATATGCACAATCAAAAACAATATAACAAAAAGAACCAGATGTGGTGACAAAAGCAGGCAATTAATCTCCTCAACGACCTTCTATTCAATGATAACATGATACCATCTATTGTTACCTCCCTGGATGTTTCAGAGTTCATGTCGGGTAAAGCCAAGAGAATTGTGACAAATGTTTGTTTCTTCACAGGTAAAGTCCTCAGCGATGACACAGCCCTCAAAGAATACAATATCAATGAGAAGAACTTTGTGGTCGTCATGGTGACAAAGGTTTGTGAATTTGAAATTGTTTCAGTAAATTATTTTATTTTATTTAACAGATAAAAAATAAAAAAACCTTCTAGTTTCTGGCATTTCATAGATCAACAGATTAATCTAGAAAATAATCGCCAGATTAATCGTGTATAAAAAAATAATTGTTAGTTGCAGCCCTGTTTATAAATATGAGCTAACACTAAACTATGATTACGTTTTGAAACTTTCTCTTTTCACCACCAACCTCATGTCTTTCTGTGGGAGCTGTTGAACAGTCTTATGACTCACTAGAACAAGTGGCTCACAATGTGATCACGTCTGCGGACCTGGAGTGGGGTCAATGCCTGGCTCGAGTCTAGTCCCATATTTTCCTGTACATTGCAGTTAACTTGTTCCAAGCAAAGATAAGATTATCTTTAGAAATAGATTTGTCCTAAGCATGTTAACGTCCTGTCATGAAATGTTGCTCATTATACATCTCTTATAATGGTTGGATGAGAATGTCTCTCATGTTGGAGAAGCTAATCCTGTTTAAACCTTCCTGCTGTAACACTCCCTATACAATATAATACAGTAATGCTATAGGACAGAATTGATGACGATTGATTGACGATGATTAGGCTGTATTAATCATCGTCAATCTCATTAGGCTATATACAGGTGTGTTGTCACTTACAATGACAACCTGGTTTATGTTAAAGGACAGCTCACTTTAAGTGAGGCTGAGCCGTTGTTGCTAGCTTTGGGGCTAACATCATTACATTTTTTTTTTTTTAATGTTAATCCCCGATGCTAAAGCTAGGCGTTGAGTCAATATATGCCCAGCAGGACAACTTATAAAACAATGACCCATTGTGACTATCGAGTGATATCAGAGAAGTAACATGTGTTTAAAAATTGCTTCGCAGGCTAAAACGGCCTCAGCCGCTTCACCTTCCACCTCAGCTCCCAGCACTGCAGCTTCTGCAGCAGCTGCCTCATCGTCCAGCTCTGAAAACACAGCAGAGCGTTCCTCTACAGACGACAAACCAGAGGACAGACCGTCTTCAACTGCTGAACCAACTTCCACTCTTGTCGGGTAAATATGGATAGATGTTTGTCTCCAGCTATCTGTGGTTTCAGTGCGTCTTTTTTTGAGACGTGGCGTGCAGGTCGCGTCTCACATTTAAGGTCTGTTTTCTCTTGCAGAAGCTCTGAGGCGTCAACAAACACAAACCTGATCGATGAGGCCGTTTCAAATCTAGGTAAGGCTGCATGTGTCTGTCACTATTGTTTGCCATTTTATTGTTTGTAGATCTGATGGAAATGTAATTATGAATCGTTGTTATAAATACCACACAATTTGTTAGACAAAAATGACTTTTTTTTTTCCCTCAATGACTTTAAGCCGTATCTTGTACGTAATAAATCTGTGGGGCCACAAGTGAATCAAGTTTATTGGTTTCATTTTGGTCCATCTTATTTCTTGTGGATATCACTATCATGCTCACATAGATGTATCTTAATCAATAAGCAGCCGGATAATGCGGCTCGGCCCAAAGATGATCTCACAGTTCCCCATGGCCACATGCTTTCGGCTTTACAAATATTGCTTTGCTCAGAGCAAATCCTGTAGGTCTTAATTATTATGACTTGTGTAGTCATTGATGTGAATTCTCAGCGTTTGAGGCAGATTGATTATTATTTTGGGACACCGTAGAGAAATTGATCTTTATGTATACTAACTCCTCATTCTATTCCTGTTATGCATTAAAGTTGTGTTCAACTGATACTTTGTTTTGTTTATTATGCTGTCATAGTATTACATTTTAGTTGTTTTCTGTGACCTTAAAAACATGTGAGCACAGTGTCTTCTGTTTGACAGAATGCTGATGTGTGAATAAATGTTTAAACACCCATGTTTTAATGTGATAAGTGATTGGGCTTGTTCTTAATTTTCTGAAATGGCTTTAAATGTGGCAGTCGACCATCGTGCTGTTGACCGACTATGAAGCTCTTCAGTCGCACTTCTGATTCTTATTGGTGTTTGTGTGTCCCTTTTAGTGACGGGCCCATCATATGACGCCATGGTGAACGAGATGATGCTCATGGGCTACGAAAGGGAGCAGGTCGTAGCGGCTCTGCGAGCGAGCTTCAACAACCCAGACAGAGCTGTGGAGTACCTGCTCACAGTAAGAAAAGTCTTTAGTCTTTTTTGCACTAGAAAATGTGTCATAGAGCAAATTGCTGGATTGTACACAACCCATGATAGGTTTTTACCTCTGTGTGGTTTGGGACAATCATATAGCAAAGTATAAGTGTATCATTTAAAGTGTCTTTGGAAGGTTTTCATATGTAGGTTTTTTGTATTTTATTTAGTTTACTTGCCAGTGAATCATGACGAATCCTCCACCCAGAACTCCTGAGTTGCTTTCCGAGTAATCGCAATCCTAAAATGTGTATTGTTAGTATTTAATTAATTTTTTCTTTCAGGGTATTCCAGGCAGAGATTCGGGCGATGCAGCAGGACCTCAGGCGGTGGTGTCTCCAGTGAGTGGAGTTCAATCTGCACCCATAGGTGGTATTAGCCTTCCCCCCAACACTGGCTCTTCACCAAGTGCTGCGGGAGGTACGTGGCCGATACTATTCGGCATATTCCAGCAGCCGTAATCAGCAAATGTGTGTTTTTATCATTATCCTTCCATGTGTGGCTTCTTGCGGCTTAATAATTCTGACTGGCTAATTTTATCCTTTCAGGCAACCCCTTGAGCTTCCTCAGAAATCAGCCCCAGTTCCATGTGATGCGACAGCTGATCCAGCAGAATGCCGCTCTGCTTCCTGCCCTGCTGCAGGAGATCGGCAGGGAAAACCCAGAGCTGCTGCAGGTGGGTGGAGGGGGTCCCTGACACATGTTTGATTTAAATAAGTTCATGGTTTAAACAGCAGTGGAGTCACAGTTTACTTAAAGAGGTGCTCCACCGATTTTACACATGAAGTTCAGTTGTTTGTTTTTTAATAATTCTTTGCTTCACTTGCCTCTTCTTATGATTGCCAAGGAACAATGAAAGGTTGCTATGCCTCCACAGTCCATGCCTAAACTGTTGATTTACCACTGTAGGAGATCAGCAGCCACCAAGAGCAGTTCATCCAGATGCTGAATGAACCCAATCCAGAGGCAGTGCCGGCAGGTGGTGGAGCAGGGGGAGCCGGAGGGACGGCAGGTGATGCACCCGGTGGGAGTCACATGAGCTACATCCAGGTCACGCCACAGGAGAAAGAGGCCATTGAGAGGGTGAGGAGGAGCACAACACTGTCACTAACCTTTCTCTCTTAGAAGTTCAGAACTGCTTTGCTAGAAGTGCTGGAATATGATGCTAAAACACTTCTTTCACATAGGATCATTTGTTTAAAGTAGTATTTGACTAATTTGCATCTCTCTCCCTTATTCCAGCTAAAAGCGTTAGGATTTCCAGAGGGACTCGTTATACAAGCTTACTTTGCTTGTGAGAAGAATGAGAACTTGGCAGCCAACTTCCTTTTACAACAGAACTTTGACGATGATTAAACTGTCATTTAGATTTTCTTTTTTCTTATTTCTTCCTCTACTTTTTGATTGCTAAATATGTGTACAACAAGCCTAGTTACGTTTCCAAAATAAGTTTTATTTTTATTCACCACTTTCACATTCAGCTTTCTTAATAACACTGGATTATTATCAGCTGGTGAACAAGGACAGGCTGTTGTTTGTGATCAGTTCGAAATGGAGAAACAATTAAAGTACAATAACTTTGCATCAGAAATCACTTTTCTTTTTTTACTTTAGTTAATCAATATGGTTTGCAGTATGTGTCACATAATAAGTTAAATTTGTTCAGGCTAGATCTGACAGTATTCATGCACTATTATTCTTCTGTTTTTAAGTTGACAAGTAATGGAGATTTGAAAAATTAAAGCTGTGCACAACAAACAAGCAACGTGTATGGCACTGGTTCTTTTTCCATTTCTCACCCGTCAGCTGCATGTAAATCAACAGTAGTGTGTAACGTAGTCTAAACTGCAATGCATAATATGTGAAGGCATTTTATAATGTATTTAGTTTACATTCATGTGGTAGGGATTAGTTGCAATGACTGTCATTTTACAGAAAAATAAAGTTCTCAAAATAAATGAAAACTGCCTTTGCTGCTGTGATTGTGAGTGAAATATGTAAATATATAAGTACCCAAGAGTAGCTTAACACTAAACTGTTCCTACGCAGTATGAAATTAGATTTTTATATGAATAAGTATGGCAAAAAAGAAAAATACAAAAAATGTATTACCAGCAGAGTTTTGAATGCTGTTTGGAGTAGGCAGACAGCACAGCCAGTATGTGAGAGCACAGACCAGAGCAAGCTGGATGTCGAAAGCAATAGGTAGGTCTTTAGTTCCCCTTTCTAGTTCCCAGGTACATGAACATCCCATCTGTTTATGCAGGGGTTGAAGGTATACAGTTATTTAAATGTACACGACAGAAACTGAATACCATTGCACTGCAGCTTAAATGTTGTGCATTGAACTTGTCCGACTTTGGTGTTGTTGATTTGTATTGCATGAGCTACAGTACCTGGCTACTATCTTTGATCATTTTAACATACATAGTCAGAATGTAACGTGTAAACAGACCATGTAATTACATAAACTTATAGCTATTAGTACTCAGAGTAGGATCTGAAAAAATCTACCGAGAAGACTAGAAATGTGTAGGAACCCTGAGTAAAGTATGTGTACTGTCATTTTATTACCAAGTGTTTGCCTTTTTTCTCAGAAAAATCCAGAAAACAAAATTGTGACCAAGATAAATTCATAATGTGCTGCAAGCACGCAATTAACTAACACAAAAAAAGTGTTGTTACTCTTTAAATAGAGAATATTTATTTTCATGTGAGCTTGTCAATGTCATCTAACCCACTGCTTATATTTTGCAGGTTTCCTCAGAATTCTTAGTGATCTCCCAAATGTAGCATTATTTACTTTGTATAGGCCTAAAAGAGACTTCCCACAATGCTCCATTTAGAAATGAAAGCTGAAAGACAAGAGCCCTGAATGTGCCTAAGACTGAACCGACCTATAGGGGGCAACAAAGACCAGAACATGTTTCCTAAAGTCAACACAGCCTGAAGATGTGTGACCCGAGTGCCACAAAATGAGTGAACATCAGAAGGAAGTTTAGCAACATACAACCTTTCTTTGTATTAATTAATAGTGTTACCTCTTTAAACAGTTGAACTACATATTTGAATACATAATGGCCCTTTCATGTATACAAATGTTTCACTTCAAACATCGGCTCTTATGTTTTAAAGACGTCACTACTAATAGAATGTATTTATTTCTTTAGTCGCTTGTTTGCACTATTTATGAAGTTTTGTGAGGTGTTTTGCCATAATGTACGGGATAATTGTCTCAGTCATACAGTCATTTTAACAATTAATACATAACAGATCAAGCGCTCGCAGTTTGGATCAATTTGAAATTAATTTAAAGGTTGTATTACTCCTCAAAAAGAAGTGTTTTCTTATTTATTTATACAAAATCATGATCTATATTTACTGTAAAGAATGTGGTTAAAAACATTTATTTTAACATGCATTAAAGCGTATGCAATTGGTGTTAACATCAACTTTATATATAGTTATTTTCAGTAAAGTCATTTAACTTTGTAAAAAATAGCATGTTGCTGGATACAGTTCATACATGTTGCATAACCATATCACAACAATATCTCACTGTGGCATCTTTAGGAGTTTTATTCAGATTGTCATATTTGGTGTCAGCCAGTAACTCGGTAACTGACAGGTGGAAAGAAAACCCTAAGGAAGAAGGAGCGCATTATTTTTAAAATCCTTTTAAAAACGGCAACATTGTGATAGTTTGCCTGCAGCGATATCGCTATTATCATGGCGGGGTGGGGGGGGGGGGGGGGGATATTGTGTGTGAGACGTCTGAGCTGTTGCTGCCATTTAAATGTGCTTCTCCATTACACTACCAGGGAAATCTATGATGTTTTATGAGTATAAAGGTCATTATTGTTTTCTTATTTCAAATACATTTTATTTCATTATAGAGTACAATACAAAATAATAACAAAAAAAAAGCATTTTTATTTACAAATGTACAAAATTCAAGATTATATTACATATTTTGGCTATAAACAAAAAAAACTTTGTTCAGAGTTACTCATTCAATACAAAAATATGAATGTCTCATATAAATTATTGCACTTTGCAACTGCAGTGCATTGAAGATTGCACCACCATTTATAAGTGAAGTGTTCACCTGATTTGAGTCAGATTGTGGAAGAGAGGTTTCCGAGATACACGCAAACAACCATATGGCACTTTTTCATAGTTATCACCCTTTTGTATAATTTCTTTAATCTTTGGTACCTTTTCTTTAATAAAAACAAAAACAAAAACCTTCTTCAGAGTCTCTGAGCACCATTCTGTATAAATTAACATTGTACCTGAAATGTATGGCATTGCAGGTGAAATGTGTATAAAAATATAGATGTATTTATTAATACAGTATTTTGAACAGTGTGTAGTGATAACAGAGCCTATATTGGCATGTTGCTGGTGTAAGGCGTCTGGAGATGTTTGTCTGTTGCTCCTGGTTTCCCTGACAAAAATTTCCAGTTAAAAAGTTGTTGGCACCTGGTCCTCCAAGTTTTGTCGGTTTGTTAAATAAGACAAATTCCAGTTTGGTCCCTTTCATAAAAGTTTACAACCCTGACAGAGTTATTTTCAAGTCACCTGCACCATGTGCGAAGAAGGGATCGGTCTTCAGAGAAATTCTAGGCTTTTGAGGGAGTAATGCTGTTTTTGCCGTGAACACCACAGCTTGTCTTGTTGCTTGACAACGGCTTGAAGGCAAATTATGGTTTAAAAAAAACAAAAAAAACAAAAGTAGGTCAAAAGTTTGTTCAGGATTGTTACTGACATTTTTTCTGTAGCCTTCATACGTCGCCAAGTCTCATAAGTGTCTCTTCATATGGAGAGCAAGGTGGTCTGACCTTGAGAAGGCCCGGTCGCATTTCTGACACTGAAATGGCCGGTGGCCTGTGTGTTTCCTGTAGTGGCGTGTGAGTTCGTCCGAACGTGCAAACTTCCAACCGCAGCCCTCCCAGTCGCAGTGGTAAGGCTTCTCCCCTTTGATGGAAACACAATACACACATGGAGTAATTTGTGCTGGCCCTGAGGTTAAACTGGCACAACCTCCTCCACCTCAAGGAGAAAAGAGGTCCGTCCTGTCCTACAGCTAGTGTATAAAAGGCCAAGCTAATAAGCCTGGGGTTTGTATTTGAGCAGGGATTAGTATCAACCTGTTTCACTGCACCTGCCAAACAAGTCCCCATCCCCCACCCATCTAACCCCCATTCATGACTCGATAATTCACTGTGAAGTGCTGTTTTGGATAGTAATTAGCTCTGAATAATTTTTTTTAAGTAGGAAACAGCTGCATTAAACCGTTAAAAAACAAAATATGCTTCTGGATGAGAATATAAAAAGCTACCTGCTAAGGGCTATCATTTCATTTAAACCCGATATAACTGCCTGACAAAAAAACACCAAAAGACACTTTAAAGAAAATCTAACGTACAGTTACATACCTGTGTGCGTGCGGTGATGTGCTTTGAGGTGAGAGCTCTTTGTGTACGTTTTCCCACAGCCAACATAGTCACACGTGTGTGTGGCAACTCTCTTCCTCGGCCAGGAGCGCCGACCACGTTTAGGCTTTGGTTCCTCTGGTAAGCAGTCTCCACTGGAGATCATGAGAGGATCTGTGGGGTCAAAAGATCGTGGTGAATCCTCATGGTACCACATGAACAGAGGAAATACGCTGAGTAATAAGGTGCCTTGTACTCGTACTCATATTATAAAGAGAGCACTTAAATCACTTCTGATGCATATGTCGATATACAGTAGGAGTTGCAGCATGTCACTAATCATTTAGAAATAAATAATTCTGTCATCAACATAGAAAGCAGCAGCACTCTTCTTAAAAACCTGTTTAAATAACATAACATAACATAATTTAATATTTTGTTAAACATCTGGTAATGTCTTGCATCTCTTTTTGGCTGGTTTAAAGAACTTTATGATGAAAGAAAAGTTGTGTTGCCCAAATAGACTCTAAGGACTTTTGTCTAACTGTTCTGTGTTAGTCTGAGTTAAGTTTTTTTCCCCACATTTAAATTACTGCATTCAGTAGCCACAAGAGATTACAAGAAAGGATATAAAGTAGGTCTGATTAACGAGGAAAAGAAATGTGCTCTGACCTTGGTACTGCAGGGAGGATGGCTGAGGGAAGGAGGTGTAACCCTGCGGGGAGATATGGTGGTATCCCTGGGGAGCTACAGGGATCTGAGAGTGGGGATGTCCCAGAACCTGGTGCTCTCGGCTGAGAGGATGATCTGGTGAGAGGGAAGAGGATGAGGATAACCTGCCGCCTGTCATGGATCTCCCTCCGCCAGGGAAGCCATGAAGCTCTAACTGGCATGGCCGCTGCTGCTGGCTCCCTCTGCCCAGGTGTAGGTCAATGGGCTGCGAGATGATGCAGTTGCTGGGGTTCTCTTGCTTTATCCTGTGGCATGTAAAGGACGGCGAGGCACGAGAAGGCGTGGGGTCTGACACAGCAGCAACACAGACCTTGCTTACATTCACGCCTTGGCTGTATTCTCCCATGTCCATTGTTGTCTTTACCACAAATTTGCCGTGGAGGCTGGTGGGGTGGAGGTACGCCGGGTCCAACTCGGGTCTCATGAGCTCTGCCACGAAGCCTCCAGAGGGCGAGACGTCACTGATATCTGGAATGGTATAGAGGAGCTCACTGGCAGTGTCCTGAGGGGAGGGGAGAGGGTAAGATGAGGAGAAAGAGCTGGGGGAAGGAGACAGGGTCTGGGCAGAGCTGCATGCCATGGCCTCCTCCTCCTGCTGCTGCTGCTGCTGCTGCAGAATACAGTTAGACAGAATGAAGTCGTAGTCCAAGTCCAAGTCAGGCTCTGCTTCTTTCTTGGACATGCTGGGGCTTGATGTGCTGGTGGCAGTGGGATGGTCTGGGTCAGAGCAGCTGCTTCCGGTTGGCACACTTGGTTTCTTAAGATGGGACAACTCCTCCTTCCATCTCTACAAGAAAGTTATAGAAGCATTAATGACTGTGCTCGTATAGGCTGCTTGTTTGTATCACGTTACTGTTAATAAGATACAGAGTGTAGCAAAGAAAATCACACTTGTCCTGTTCTACTTAGACATGAGTGCTTGTTTTGAATATATAAAGACATCAGACACGAGTATAAGTCAATAGTTCAAGGAGAAAATAAGCTGGATCTGTAATGGAGAGTGATTATTTTGACAACTTGGCTACAGAGCTCAGTCTGGTGGAGCAAGTGTCCTTGGCACAGAGCACTTCCTCGAATACAAAATATTCTCACTTGCGAAGAAAATGCACTGGAAAGCACTAGTGGTGGAACAGGTAAGTAACACATGATGTTTGCAATCAATGCGCAGCTAACCCATTCTAAATAAAAAATGATAAACATGAGGGCATCAGAATGTTTTTCTAAGGTAGGGTGCATTATCACATGTGCACTTTCACTAAAAAACCTGCTTGCGTAGCCTGGTGCACGCCCCAGTAAAGCGTGCTATCAAGCTCTGACTGCGCGCACAATAACACGGGAGCGACACAAAACTACACTGTAGATAAACTGCACAGGTTACAGAGTTTCCCTGAACAGATTTGTTGATACTCATGGCTATTTGGCATGTAATACGAAGTGACCACAGGCTACTTACTAAATTGGCACTTCCTATGGATTTGCTCTTGACAGTGGGGCCGCTGGCGAACGTGGATATGGAGGGTAGAAGCGTCCGACCTAAAGCCATCTCGACGTCATTCGGAGGCTGCCTGAAATTAAACAGAAAACATGGTAAATCCTTGTGGAGTGATCCAGGAACATCAAGCTGTCATAGTCCGCAAGTAGATGTGCATCAGTCAAAAAATATATAAAAGTTTCTCAAGGTCCACACCTCATCAATGAGAATCGGTGTGTGGAGTCCTTTCGGCTGCTCTTCGGTGCGGCTGCACTGGATTCAATATCCCCGGGTTTAAAGTTTCTGCTCCGCGTCGCGCGTTATACTATATTCCAGTACATGCTGTCGCTGATGGGCGCGCCGGGTGCCAGACAGATTAATTTTTAACACTAACGCTATTTTGTAAAATAATACAGAGAGGCGACGTGCGGGGGAACCCCTTGCGCATGTTGCCATGCAGGGACCGGCGTCCTGAACTGAGAAAACCGCCCGAGAGGTATCCTTAAATCACTGGAACGAGATGATAAACCACGCCCTCGTTGCTTGGCAACGCGAGCAAAACATTAGCGAGAGAGAGGGAGCACGTGGGGGAGGCTGGAGCGAGCGGGGAGGAGAGAGAGAGAGAGAGAGTGTGAGAGAGAGAGGCTTGTTTGTATTCATAGCAACGGTACCTATCCTTACTGCCGTTATCCATGAGAAATGTGGGTGAAGAAGTGCATCTTTCTCACCGGCGGACATAAGAGCAACAGTTTGTATTATTTAATAATGTGTGCAGGGTCACCTGCAGGCATGGGTCTCACCTGCGTGGCCAAAAGCGTACCTTAGCCTTTTGCATTCGCTACCTAAAATAATAATAGGCTAATAATAAATAAATCTCAAACAATAACACTTTGTTATTCATGCTCCACTTGTTTTTTGTGATAATAGACAAGTGCAATGCTTTTACCACAGCTTATAGGCAATTATGCAAGGAATTGTGGGTACACGTTGGGTTTACATTACATCATTGGATTGCAATACGAGTCCAACCCCATACAACACATGCACGCACTTGCAAATTAAGAATATAGTTTATACATTATACATGTAGATATTTAGGTAAATGATATATGCACATAACATACATAAATGATGCATAGCCAACATTCTCAATGATAATCTAGTCCTAAACAAATATGTGATATACTAATGTGATTTATAGGAACTATAGATAGATTTTTGAATAATAATCAATACCTTGAGCGGCCATGTTTTTACATATTACTGTAATGTTTCTTAAAATTGTATTGGCCTCCCTTGCAAATCAGACTCTTGACTACTGTCAAAAAAAGCCCCATTAGAAAGATTCAAAGTTAACACTACAGTATGAAAGTTCTGTATGGGAAAGAAACGTACCTGGGAACATTAAAATCCTGAGAACAGTGTTGAGTTTGAATTGGGTCCAGGCAGTGTTTGCTCAGAGCTCAAGAGCTAAAACAAACCTCTCTCTCTCTCCAACATAATTAGACACATTGACTCAAGTGTTCAGTGCAAGAGCAAACAAAGAGCTCGCCACTGATCCTGCTGCATCAGGATCTTGTCTGTTAGGCATGTCAACAAACATGCCGTCACTTCAACAGGACACAGTTACTGTCAGTGTATGTTGGTGTCTTCATTCAAAGGTTTAGATTGCATGAATGCTTGTTTCTTTAGTCAGCAAACAGAAGAAAACTATTGACTACAATGGAACTTTGTCAATAGAAAGTGTATCCTGTTGGGCAACTTATTAAATTTAATTAATCATTAATTATTTGATAATATTTAATCCAATGAGTATCCAAACAGTAATATGAGTATTGTCTTCAAGCTACTTCTCCATTTTGTGTGGGTAGACATGGTGGCTTCAAACTTACAATGTTTGAGCTACATGTCTTGTTCTTGAAGACCTGCTTCCTACAGCAGGTAGAAACACAATGGCAGCCATGTCATTATAGCCATATTCTTTATGGTGGGAGATAAAGGTTTTGAAAATGATCCTGAAAACAAAGGTTTGACTTTGACAACTGAGTTGCTTTGCATCGCAATAATGACAGAGAGATGAGGAATAGAGAAAAGACATAAAGGAAGAGAAGATGACACCACTGTGTGCTTTTCCTGACACAATGAAGTCATGGTAATTTAGTAACTAACACCAAACCTTTGTGTGGGATATGTTAATGCAACATTTATTTACAGTGTGTTGTGCCGAGAATAACAACGATGCAATACACTGCCCGCTTAATGAACCATTTCAAATGTTACACACTTCCAGATATTGATATTACGTTAACGCCATTGGTGTCACAACTGCAAGAATCGGATGTGGAGAGATTGAGGTAATGTTGTATAAACAAGGATAACTGATGAGCACTAACTCGACACTTAACAGGTCACATTTTCCTCTCATTAATGTCCTGATAATGTTGTTTCTCTGCTTATCAGCGTGGATCAAGTGCGGATGTCATGACACTTACTCGAAGAAGCATCTTCTGTTAATAAATAATTACTGTTATAAAAGGTGAGCTCAGGTGTTGTTCTTGGTGATGCTGAGAGTTTTGACTGCTCACAGGTAATATTTTCAAAACAGTCCGTGTGTAGCTGACATATTTGTGGTTAAGATAATATTCAAATCAAGATCTAACATAGTTGGTAATGCAGTCACAGAGTTGTGAACATTGATTTATTATTTAAATAGAGTGCAAATAGTTAAATAATGTGACTGCACAACTCTTAAGTATTTTGGCTTTCCACTTTGTGTGCATGTGCCTGACACGGTTTCCACTGGTGTCCCTCAGTTAAGTTCCCCCTCCAGGAAAGCACCCAAGTGAATATGAGTACCAGCGGATCATAACTCCAGATATTGAGGTTTTCACTGCTCTCTTCCAGATGCTGTTCAGTAATTAAAAAAATAGCTTTCATTCTTTCCTTAATTCTTGAGAGCTGAGTCGAGCTTTTTTTGATTCTCCGTGCTGCACTTCCCTCCACTCTAGCTCACATTAGCTCTAATGCAATTATATATGTAGGAATGTCAATGCAAAGCCAAAGAAGCTTTGAACAGCTCAGGCAACTTGCTTTGGTACTGTAGATTTCTTGTCATCATTATAAATAATTTGAAGACTTCAATGGCAGAGCTATATTTAAAAAAAAATATTTGCAATACAATGTGTCTTTTCACTTAATGTCTATTATTTAACACCTCCTTTTGCATCTGTTCAAGATCACACTAATATTCAGGCATGACAAATCCATGCTGTTGATCTGACTATCCTTAAATTCTGATGCAAATTTCAAAAGGTGATAAAAATAAATATCGTTTTAGGATACAATAAATGTAAAACAATAGTGAAAACAATGAGAGCCAATGGTGACAGCTTTGAAGTGCTTGTTTTATCCAACCAACTGCTAAAACCAAAAGTATATGCAATTAAAACAGTAATATACAACGACACAAAGCCTTTAATTATCACAATTGAGATTGAAATGATTGATCGATGATTCATTTTCGGACTATCATTGTTCGAGCTCTACAAACTGCTGCATTAAGATTTCTGACAAGGGACATTTGTTTCTTTTTGCAATGGCTGTACATTGGTAACCTTTTCCTTTAGCCTATAATAACCTAAAACGCTGTGTGATCTAAAAAACAATGATGGATCCAGGCCTGGTGTTCAGCTCAAGAGTTCACCACACCTGTTACTGTGGTCCAGACATCCACCGGCTAGTGGAACATTGTATATACATCATCACAGTGAAAGAAATTAGCTCTGGTCAGTTTCATGACAAAATAGTTCTGTATTTGTTTTCCAAAGGGTTCCTATACTAACAGATGGGGCTGGTTGACAGTTATGCTGTGTGATGGTATGCATATGGATGAGGTTTGAGTCAGTGGGGGCTGTTTGTTTGGACAAACCTAGCCAAGTCTCTGTAGCTGGACAGAGCTGCGGTCCGGCTGGGATGCAACTAACCAACACTGAGCTTTCAACACGTCATATAATTTAGTGGTGGGCTTCCACAGGCGTTGGAAAATGTGGTTGAGGTATGGGGTGGTGGTCGTGGTCATGTTGCATGGCTTAAAATGGGTTAAGAAGAGGAAGCAGAGAGAGCAAGAAGTCAGCAAGAAACAGACTGAGAGGGAGGAGAGAGCTCCTGCCGGGCGGCAGGCTGTCCAGCCTTTGCCTGCCCTGGGATTCCTCGGCAGCCTTAAATATGCCAGTTATTTTTAACCAGCGACGTAACAGAGCCCAGCGCCGGCCCACTCTGTTACAATATTTCCTTTCTGTCAGGAGGGGAAATGGAGGGGAGCCACACTTCCTGGTCACATGATGCAGCTCGAAGAGACATACAACAGGGGAAGTGGGGAAGAGCGAATGAGGGGAGAAGAGGGAGTTTGGTTGGCTGCCTCATACCCACACCATCCCACAAATTCACTCAGCACCTCCTTTCTCCTAAACTTAACCCCCTCAACTGGCCAGATGAGGCAGTCTGTTTTAATCAGATGCTCAGACGTCAGAAGCCAAAGGGATCAGAGCAGAGATTGGTGTTCGTGAGCTGCAGGGGAAATGAGAGTGTGGGTATGGCACATAGGGGTGGGGGGACAGCCCTGTGACGTCAGACCAGGGTCCCGCCAGGATTAGAAGCCTCTAAAAAGGAAAAGGCCTGGGACTGGGCTGCCAGAGCTGGAGAAAATGTGTTTCTCTGTCTGTCTGACATGGGAGAATCAGGGACTTCCCATGAGCTCACCTTGTTGACATACAGAGAACTTGGACTGGTTCATGTCTCAATCTGCACCAACCTCACAACCAGCTAAATTACTACCAGCCTCACGTCGTAGACTGTAATGTTTGACTGATTTGTTTTGCTTTACATTCACAGTGGACACAATAAAGAGCATGCAGAACATGTCAGCCCCAATTTAGTCTAAATGCGCATAAACCTATTGGATGTTTTCCTAATAAACTCTCGACTTGACTTGGTCAAAATATGGTGTGGTTGCAAACTCTTATGATCTACTCTAGCTCCTTTTAAAACTTACATTTTACTATTTGTTACTGATTGTTAATAATTGTAGATCCTTTGCAGTTTTGTAAAACTCAGAAAACATTTGTGACAGTTTTAAGGTAAAAACATTAAAGTAAAGAATAACACACTGTCGTTTGGTTTTCTACCCATGGGTACTGGGTTAAGTCAACACAATAGTGTGTCAGTGCTATTATATTGAACAAAAGTGGGAAGAAATTGGATTTTTAGTTTGCAGTATATTATATGTTGAAATCACTCAAATGATTTTTATGACAGATTAAAAGTTTAGTAAACTGGGATTGACAGAAAAAGCAGGATTCACATTTTGGGATAATTCAGATCTTCGAGCACTATGATGAAATAAAGTGAAAATCAAGGCAATTCTCTTTCAGTTGGAATCTGTGGGAAATCAAACTGAAATATGATGGTTTTGTAAATGTCTACTACTGATGACACATTCATTTTGGATTAACTTCAAACCTTATTTGTGTGTAGAGATTAGGAATGGAAAAATAATCAAACGATTGTTAATTCTTGTATCTTGGACTTAAAATGCTTGAGTTTAGCATTACGTTACTGAACCCCTCAGTCTGATTTTTCATGCCTATTGTTTTATTTAAAAGTGACTCACAGCCCCAATATATGAGCCATCTGCATAAACAAGGCAGTGTCCTTAATAAAAGAGACAGTGTGTGTGTGTACTATTTATTCACAACATAATGTAAACATGGAAAATAACTTAATTGCTGCGGTACTTTAATCACATTTACAATCGCACCTTCAAAAATGGGTCATCTAAGGTTGAATACAAGTCAGCAGCATCTGTCGGCTGTAAAAGAGATCTGATAATCAGCTCTTTGATGGGAGTTTTAAAATGTTCGACGTAGTAGGAGACAATTAACTGAGCTTTAAGGAGGCCAAGTCATCTGTGCCTAAAGTGCAGGTGCAGAGAGAAGAATATGTAATAGGGTTAGAAATTGTGATAACATGTGACGAACTGCAATGATCTAAAACAGGGATACAGTATGTTGTACATTTACATAATGTTCCATGCAATTCAGCTAATCAGTAACTTAATATAACCCACATCTGTAGACTAGCAATAAAGGAATTTATCTTAAAATGTTTCCACTATTTTGTCCACCCCCTTATAAAGTGTATTCCAGTGGATCATGTGCTACAGAACAATCTAATTTAACACGATTCGTTTCAGCCACGCATGTAACATAAAAGCTAAGTGTATAGGCTGTCAGTAAACCAAGACCACATCTTTACAATGTTACAGAGGTTCCTATAGAAACATAGGAGTATGGAAGTTTTTTATTTCTCTGTATGAGTTGTATCAGAACCCTGCTCTACAGCAATTACGGCAATCACCAGCATTCTTAAACATTAGAGAGCGCCTTGGCATTGATTCAGAGGCAGCTAGTAGGTCGTCTATGCCTTCAACACGCTGCTGTTAAACCATGGCTGTCACATTTTCAAAACACTTGATTAAATCTTTATGTTCCTGAGGCACATTGGAATTCGAGATGCAATGTTGATAGAGGCACGGTGGTTCTGTGACACAGAGGTGCAGCCTAAAGTTTGTGTTGTACAGAGCTTTGAGCCTGCGTATCATTGCGCTTGGAATTTTAAGCATCTCTAATGTCAATTTTGAGCTCTCCAACAGCTTTAGTTGAAGCATAAATACTTTAAATGGATAGCTTTTACAGTTAAAACTACCAAATAGCCTACACATGATCTCCAGACTGGCTTAACCTCATTGAGCTGAGGTCTGCAGAAAAGTGTTATTATAATATGCCAGAATTCAAGTGGTAATTGTTGTCAGATTTCAGGTTAGTAGGCCTCTGCGTTCCTGAGAAGGTGTGGACTGTCCTGCTTTCCCCTCTGGGAGCAGTTGGGAATGTGTGACCTTTTCCACGGATCGCCGTTTTCAGGGCCTGGATTTACTCTCTGGAAAAGGTGCAAACATTCAGAAATGTAAAATTACAATAATAATTCTGGATATCAGCATATATAGGCGCTGTAAGATGATCCATGGCTTGTAGGATAGACGAGAAAGTCTTGTTGGGAAATTCCCGTCGCTAAAAACCAGGGAACTCCTAATAAATTTGCAATAAGAGAGGAAAAACATTAATGTCACCATTGTTTCTCCAAACCTCCCTATGGTATGAATTTTAATATTCAAGCATAAATCTGGTAGTTAGATGGCAAAACTTTGGAATAGTTGAATAAAAGAGGAATGTTGAGAAGGACTAAGAGGAGAGACATGGAAAACAGTTGAAAGTTGAAACTAACTTGATTTTTTCCCCTTTCAGTACCATTAGATATCCTTCTTCAGTGTATGTTCTCTCTGTATATACCTTATATCCCCAGTAATAGGCAAACAACTTTTGAGGCAACGCTTTCAAGCCAAGCGCCCAAATCAAATCAGAAATGGCGGTAACCTTAATCAAACTACAAATCATTTCAGACCGATCGTCCCCGCTGGAATGCTGAGGAAAGAACAATACTTGACAGGCCCAATTTAAGTGATAGCTTCTCCAGTCTGACGTTTAATTGACATCATGCTGAGTATAATTGAGGAGGGGGGTTTCAGTAACTCAAACCAGATGGGCCACCAGCTCATGAACTAACAGCCCCCCCCCCCTCTCTCCACTCTCTCACTCACTGTCTCTCGCTCTCTTAAAGCTATTTTGGCTCCATGAAATACTTAACTATGAAATATCATAAAACTGACCCATTTGGTCAAATTTATGTTCTTTGTGCGAATCTGATACCATGCCATTCATCATAAAGACACTTAAAGCTGGCAGTAGAAAGTAACCGGTGAAAGCATTATCTTTGCATGTCAAACTCCATGGTTATTATATCAGATTTTCTTTTTGGGATAGACTATTGAATCCCTTTGAAGGAGTAGTTTGATATTTTGGAAATATGCTTACTCGCTTTCTTGTGAAGAGTTAGTTGAGAAGATTGACTGTATGATAAATATAAAGCTGGAGCCAGCAGCCCGTTAGATTAGCTTAGCTGCTAACAGGCTGAAAAAGACTGCAAACAGCAGTCCAACATCTCGCTGGCAGCACCTCTAAAGCTAATTAACAAGTTATATCTTGTTAATTAAAAACCAAAGTGTAAAAACTGGGCTATTTTTAATGGCAGGGAAAGAAAGTAGAACGTGTAATTAGTGTGCTTGTAGGTGCTGGTAGGCAGGCTTATTATCTTTGGACAGAGCCAGGCTAGCTGTTTCCAGTCTTTATGCTAAGCTAACCAGCTGCTAGCTCTAGCTATGTAGGCTATTCAGTGTACAAACATGAGAGTGATATCAGCAAAAAAGCTGACTTCCAAAGATGTCAAACTATTCCTTTGCGTTCAAATACAGAGCATTAACATGACACACACATGTGCACACACAGAGAGATCGAGAGAGAGCGAGAGACACATGGATTTAATGAGTCTGAAAAGAAAACCCGCTGTAAGAAGTGAACTAAATTAGTAGGTTCACATGGATTTCTTTAGATCCAAAATGGGAAATTTGCCACATCAGCTAAACACTCTTCATTTGCAGGCATTTTTGAAAAGACATCAGAGACTTTCTGATTTCATACTAACTGTGATCAATAGTGCACTTTGAAGGCATTAAACTCATTTGACCAACTGTTGAAGACATTCATGACGCAGCGTGTGTGCTATGGAACTGTACTAATAAAATAGGCTTGAGGGGGAAAAAACTCTGAGAAGTTCTTAAGAATTAAATTAGGATTTCTCTGGCAAAAACCTTCCACATTAATGCCCATAAACATGACAAAAGCATGGTAATCGTTAAAGCTTGGCCATCAGTGGAAATACATGGACGTATGTTTTAACCTGGAATAGTGTGTTTCTTGCCCACAGATGTTTTTAAATATTATTTTGTGGGAAACTGGGTACATTGTGTAAAGATGGCAGAGAAGAGAAGGATAAACAATTGAATTCTTCTTAAATATATGTATGTCACATGTCTTAATGTTTCAGCTATTGCAACAGGAAGACAGTTACATGATACTGGAAAGAGTCAGAGCTTTAGAGCCTCAACAAATATTTAACAATTTGAACTCCTATTAAATTAACGATTTAACCACAAATTGATTTCCTGTGACTTAAGGCACTTTTATTTGCACGTTGAAGTGGATCTCTTCAAAACGTAGAACTAAATGAGGGACTGCTGCCCAAAAACTTGCATGAAAAGACAAGTAATCAGACGCCATTGTCAACAAATGTCAGTTGAGGGTCCATGGTGAGAAACTTGCTGGTCATTGCCTCAACAAGCTGCAGCGTTTAAAGCATAACTTGCTGCAACGTTGCATTATTTCCTGTGTGAACAAGCCAAATTGGAAGAGAATCACTTCTTGTACAACTGTTTCATCAGTTGACAGATTGAAATAATTTGGATAATTACCTTGAAACATCCCTAACTTTTCTCTCACTTTATTATAACGTGAATGCTTTTTGTGCTTTCCCAACGATACCTCAAGCCACAAGACTTTTTTTAAGAGAACCGTGTGACTCACGCAGCGGTCGTGTTTCTAACTATGTGACCTTGTTGCACTGCGTTGGTTTATAGACCTTACAGCCAGAGTGGATGCTCTCCAGCTTGTTAATGGTGTGAGAGTGTGTGTGTGTGGACTTATTCCACTACCCCACGATGCCAAGCTACAGTATGTATGCCTGCTCACATACATGGCAGACGTGAGACAACTACATCTGTATCAGGGAAAATATGATGCAGGTTACTGCGCTGTGGTGAAATGTCGACATATTATGGAATTCCACAAAAAGTCAGTAAGACGTGGGCATGCACACATCATGTAGGCATATGCACACACAGACTCGGGCCTCCACCCCTAATGCCGAGGGAAAAATACAACTTTTTGTTTGTCTTGGAGGCTTGAGCACCAGTGTCACCACATTCACGTACAGCAAGAAAAAGTCATCTAGCTATTTAAAGCACACCCGTGTTAACAATAAAGGGCTCATTCAGCTGGCCTTGTATTTGTGTTTTCTTGTTAAATAAGTAAGGGGCTCCTTCCTGCACAGAGGAAACAAGTGCATGACTCCGCAGTGAGGAGAAGAACAATCAACAGTGTGTGTCCTTGTTGTGACTGAAGCGTTGCTAGACCTAAACGGTTGTGATATTGTGCTCACATTTACCCAGGAGCTATGAGAATCCTCATTTCCACATTCTGTATGAGCATGTGTGAGTCTGAAAGAGACGTATGAACAGAGGAGCAGTGTATTGTATATCTTAAAAAATTATAGTTTAGTGCGTTATTTTCTCTCCTCACAGACATGGGAACCACCGCAGGGAGGACATAAAGCTATTTTTGAAGCACGTCACACCTCTGTTTCCCATCTGGGTTAAAAGACTGCCCCAGAGGATTTTGAACATGTTCATGACACAACATAATAAATAAATCTAAATGACAAGGTTTATTTAGAAGGACGTTTGATAAAAGTTGTTTACAAATTGTGTATTTGTCTTATTTTCATACCTTTTTGCTACAACTTCTACCAGTTATATTAAGATTGTACTCCCAAACCAGGCTATCAGCTCTGTGAGGCTGTTCTCAGGCTAAATGCTAAGCTCAGCATGCTTATATACTCACAACAACAATGCTAACATGCTGATGTATAATATGTGCCTTGTTGACAATCTTAGCATGTTAGCATGCTAACATTTTCTACCTAACACGAGACACAAAGCACGGCTGAGGACAATGGAAATGTAATTATGTTTGCAGGAATTTGGTCATAAACAAAATAATAGGAAATAGGAAAATAAGTTTTGCTGATAATCACACTAAATGAAAAGTCAAATAAATCACCAAACTCATTTCAGTTCATCCTCTGGGGACCGTGGATTTCTGTACAAAATGTCATCGCAATCCATCAAATAGTTGTAGCGATATTTTTAGCTGCTAGCCACGCAGCTAGCATGACTAAAAAGAAGTTATATGGGCAAGAAACACAATAATTTTGTATAATGGTTTTAAATAAAACCTCAGGTCTGTCAAAATAAGGGTTAAGGTTAGTCAACTGGACTTTGCTCACTTATATTTTACCTCTAAATAAAGTGGTTTAGATCACTTGGCTTAACTGTTGGCTTGTCTGATCTCTCTGCCCCGTCTCACTTCATTTTAGCGACGTCAAAGTGTTCCCAAATCTCATTGATAACTTAGGTGAGTATAATGTTATAATATGGTCAAAGCTATGAAAATAAGCCCCCTTTAATGTTAAGTATACAGCAAGATCATTTTATGGATCAGAATAAGATATCATCTCTTCATATTGATTTTTCTTTTTATTCTTTCAACTTCCTCTTCATCTCCTGCCTATTTAATTGTTCTTCAGTGCAGTTATGTGCACACATACCCCTCATCAACATGTCCCCCTACGACTTACTCTGCGTTCCATAACAAAGAATACAGATTGTACAACTGTCTGTCAAACCAGTTTTTTCCTCCACTATTTTAATACCTCACCACAAAGCTGAAGAGGGAGGGAGGACCCTCCCCTCCCTGTGACTCATTCTGATACGTGCGTAAGCAGCCGCTGTAGACCTGAGAGTAGTATTCCATTACTGTTGCCATTATTATTGTCATCATCATCATTATCATTATCATCATCCACATCATCGGTGTTGCTGTACTGTTAGCTCCCAGTGTAAATGAACGTTTAAAAACAGAAAGCAACACACTATGGCAGCCAGGCTTAGATCTGAGTGTAGATAATGCATTTCCATGGTAATGTTCAGCTGTTTCTTTCTCTCTTACAGTGTTGCACTTTCTTTCAACAAAGAAGCCTGAACCTGAAATGATAAAACAACTACAGAATAAGAAAACAAATAGAAAAGGGGGAAAATACAGGCGGATGTAAGATGAAAAGAATAGCGAGACAGCAGAAAAGCATGAAGAGAAAAGAGGAATGGGGGGCAGAATGGTAAGCAGCAGGTGTTGGAGACGTAGTAACAAAACTCTGGGTCAAAGACAGATCATTGTCGAGGGGGTTTTCCATTGAGCTGAGGGTCTCTGTAGTATTATGTCACTCTTACAGCCCCATTAAACCATAATGAGGGTGTTACCTAAATTATAATGTCACAGTGGACACTGCCAGCAATACTATTACACTTGGCTTCACAAAGTTGTAATGCTGTCACTGTATCAGTCTGTTCATATGACAATATCCAACCTAGCTCCGGTAATGTTCTGAGAAAAACGTAACAGGAAGGTGAAAATTTGACGAAGCAAAGTGTCGGGACACATTCAGAGAGCATGGAACTACGTCAGATGCCATCGTGAGAGAGAAGCCAGGGCACCGAGCCAAAGAGTAAATATTATAATGTGCGTGCTGATCTGGTGTACACACCCTCTGCCCACAGATAGGAGCAGCCTTTTATCTTAAACTGTACACACACTGACTCAGTGACAGAACAGAAACAAATTGCAGCACTGAGCAGCGTGAAAATGCTGATGGAGCATCTTCAATGAGTATGGAAAATATCAAGAATTAATGATATGGTAAATATGCAATATGTGACTTACGTTGCTTAAATCATTGCATAGATTCAAGCTCAGACTCACATCGCATGCGATATGCAGTGCCCACATTTTCAAGCCATACTAAAGAGTCTGTGGGGCTTCTCTCACTTCAGTTTAGGTGTTGGAGTGATTTTAGCCGTTTGCTTACACATTACTGAATTCTTTTTCTGAGGTACTTCATTTTTAGGTTCCCTATAAAAACTTTCATTTACGAGTATGAAATATGGCAAAGGAAATGAGCCAAGTAAAAGTTATAAAAACTCATACATTAAACTTGTATATCAAGATAGACGTTAAATGGTTTGACCACTTGTCATTCCTTACCTAAATAACGTGATAGCTTTTTCTCAGTTTCCTACTTGCCATAATGTTTCTTATTCAGCTTGTTTTTAAAAGGCACCCTTTTTCTCGGGACCATGGCCTGAGCCACAAATTGTGATAAACAGAGACAGTTTGTGTCGTTGATGGGAGCAATTTGATTCTTATCGCCATTTCTGTGCGCCACTAGGTCTCCACTTCATGTCGTGACCATCTACAGCACAAAATGTTGTAGTTTTGCAATTAGGAAATGTTAAAGTGGACCACTTCATTTCACTTATTCATCACCTGAAGAGCTTCTCAAAGAGACCTTTTGTGACTAAGTCCCGCCTCACTGTCTAAACAAAACTAATAACTGTGCTCAGAGCCAGGCTCCATTTCTAAAATACACACAACTCATGTAATTATTGGCAGCTAATTGGCTAGCACAGCGTTACGGTACAAGGACAGCGTGGTCATTTAAAAAACATTTCCTGTTTAAGTTCACTGATGTTTTGATTGATAAGCACAAAGACACAGTTTTGTATCGTCGGATTGCAGGCGCCAATCTAAAAGCAGAGACGTGCTATGTTAAAGGGTGAGTTATGGGAAGGTGTCACAATGTAATATTTGCTCATTTAGGCCAGTTGAAATCCAGTTCAAAATAGTTCAAGAGAGAATTATGCTTTCTGTGGCAGACAGTTGCGTTCCATGTGCTTGAAATGAGCGTGTTTCTTTCGACCACATCTGAAGGCGAAAGTGTTTATATGTCTCCCAAATGGCCACACTTCCAGTCATAGCCTCCTCCAGGCTGCATCTGCACACTGCTTTGTGAGGCTGCACAGTGGTGCTAGAACAAAAGTCAGTCAAAGTCAAAGTAATGAGGATTTATCCTCTCAGCAACATGGATATCTGTACCAAATATCATAGCAAGATATTTCACAAAAAAACTAAAATGTCAAACTTTGGTGGACAGACTCAGAGTTAGACGCTCAAACAAACACTTTGTTTGAAGCATGTTGATACGTGAGGTAACAAACTAAGTGACTAAAAGGAAAGTTTATATATATTTTACACCACAAACGCCCTAACAGTATACTTATGTCATGAATCTAATGGAACCAAATACGAATGCTAACTTTGTGACTCTCATCATTTTTCATCTTCGTTGAATTATGACATAATAAAAGCCTCAATGTATTTGTTTCCACCCCTTGTATGTGCACCCGCTGTAGCAGGAGCATGACCTAACATCAAACTCAGACCTACTTTCACTACATCACAGGATGCACTCAGGAAGGGAGGAACAGGCTGGAGATTGAGCCTGGCTGGAGAGGAGAAGGCAAAATGTCGGTCACGGGGCGATGACCTCATAACATCGTGCCTTCAGCCTGTGGTTACGCAACAACCCTAGCGCCACCCGTGTTGCCGAGGGAGGAAGTGCTGAGGACAGACAGCCACCCTCTCGGGGGGCCGGGTGGAGAGACAGGCCAGAGCTCAGATCTGATTTCGCAGGAAGGAAAGGAGAAGGGAGGGGAGCGTCGGATAAGAGTGCTGTTGCTGCTTTATTTTATCCTTTCTCCCTCTTAACTGTGACCCGGGCCTGTGTTATGAATGCCACAGAAGTGGAGTTATTACACACACACAAAGCCAAGCCATGTCTAATCTTGTTATTATTCTGTTTAGTAACAATGCAAGGCTTCTTTTACGGGGGCTACGATTCAGATAAGTGCAGTTCAAGATAAACAAAATAAGGCAAAAGTTATGCAACGTTCCTGAGCCGCTGCTTCTACTTAAAGTGTTCCACTGATTGGCCTCAGGGACATATGACACTTTAACATTCCTAAATTCACCTCAAAACATTAGGCCCGTCTGATCTCTTTCACTTTCCTTTGCTGTCAATTAGAGAGCTTCTTCTTCACTGACTAGCAGGTGATTGTAAGGTGCTTGTCTGTTTGACTGCTCTGGGCCAAGGGGCGCCTCGGTATGGCTATAAAAAGACAATTACTACAACAGGAAGCTTCTGTCAGCTGGCGACACACACCCAAGAATGGCCTAGCCATGATCAAGGAATGAACATACGCCCATGTGCCTGTGCGCACAAATACAAACACAAGTACCTTCTTAACTGCTGGATATCGTTCTATCTGTGTACACCCATTGATGCTTACAAACGCTACTCAAACTATGTCCATTCTCATTCCAAGTCACTTATCCCCTCCTTCATTCATCTGCAATGACAGGGCACCTCATCACCAGACAACTCAGAAACTCTCCACCCACCAGAGGACGTGGAGCTCTGTGCCAGAGTTTTGACACGCAGCTGGCAGAGGAAGTAAACCCACACCCTGCTGGCCAGGGATCAACCACTGCAGACCTCACTACCTGTCAGCCTGGCCTGTCAGTGTAACAGTCAGACAGTCATCTACCAGCCCTGTGGAATGTGTGTGAATTGAATATGTGAGCTAGCTACAGGCAAAATACTGGTAGCTTAGCATAAAGACAGGAGAAAACAGCTAGCATGGCTCTGTCCAAAGGTAACAAATCCACCTGCCAGCACCTCTAAAGCTCACTAATTAAAATGTCATATCTCACTTGTTGACTTTAACCCAAACTAAAATGTTCCATTCTATCAGGGGTTGTGCTACACTATTTCCTGGTCTGGACCAGTTGCTGACTGCCAAATAGTCCTGCACATACGCCTCAGTAAAACAGCGATTTGTCGTTCTTACTCTTCAGTATCTGTACGGATTAAACAGATGTTGATACCTTTGGACACAGCCAGGCTAGCTGTTACCCACTGCTTCCAGTCTTTGTGCTAAGCTAAGCTTACTTAGCATACAAACATTAGTAGTAATTAACTCTCGGCAAGAAAACGAATAAGCATAATTGTAAAAAAGGCCAAATTTGACTTGTTTTCAATCAAAATAAGTGTCAAGATTGTTGACCAATATATTGCAATATATAATGTCCCTGTATGTACAAAACAAATATCCAATATTGCTAAAAGTATTTGTTATCGTGGCATGTTCTACTTCTTGAATTTAAACATCTATTTGACATCAACTCCATAGTCCTTGTTCTTTGTTTCAACCGTTTACTAAAACCGGTCTGCTTCCAAAATACAAAAGTTAAACATGGTAACAAAACCCGTTAGACATGCTATACATGACAAGCTCTCCATGCTCTAGTTCACCCTAAATGAGCAACTTGTTCTAAATATTAACCAATCAGAAGCAGAGCTGGCTGAGGTTGCTATTGGTCCTTATTAAGCATTCTGCAATGAAACTACGAGTTAAATAATACACAATATGTGTTACTTACACATATATTTCCATTAGATAAATGGTTCCAACAGTATTAATGTACTCATGTTGTTTTGTGATTGTGGTGGAGAGTGCTGTCAGTTTAAAATCTCTCATAGGTGTTTAATTACATTGAGTACGTACAGTACAATATACTGTAATGTTTTGGCACATTGAAATTGAAATTAAATATTAACATAACTCACTTCGAGCTTTAACTTGATGGATTTGCATCCACATGAGATAAACTGTGTTCAAATTATAGCCTTTTACATGCAAAGTTCACAGAGTACGTGACCACCCTTAACACTGAAGTTCTGCACTTTAACCTCGCAGTCTTTGTTTCCTTTCATATCCAAAATGCTGGAGTCGAGCCAAAACAATTAAAGTCATATCTTTCTATCCAAATACTTACAAACGGCACTGTATCAGTAAATCTTTATGTTTACTGTAACGTATCAGTTTCAGTGTTAGCCGAAACTGTCATTTTCAAGCATAAATTCATAAAAATGTTTTAACTGCAAATGCACACATTGAAGAGCTTTGTCCCTATTTTCTCATATAATCTTTTATCATTCTGCAGAGGAGTGTTGCTCAAGTGGGCCATGCAAACATTGGCAGTTATTTTTCTTGCTTCATCTTTGACTCTCAACTACTAAAGCTGGGCTTATAAAAGTAAATTACATGTCTATAAACTAACCTCCTGGGTTTGTGGGGCCATATTTGAAGTTGCGTCATAGCAGCAAAACAAACCCTAAATTATGCAAGACACAGTCGTGGTACTCTCAGCTCAGCAGCTGTAGGAATTAAGATATAAAATATATTTATACCTTTCAAGAAATCTCACTCGCTGGTTCATGATTATTTTATTTTTTTTGGCTTGTTTGACAAAATCGCCACATTCTTCTGACAAACATGTGAGCAGACACACAAACACACACATACATCTATATTCAAACTATAAAGCCAATGCTTCAGTCTTCATGTTTTGGGTCATTGCTATGATCTGTTTTTGACATTTATACCTTATTTTGTGACTCATTAGACCACAACACTTAAAGATTAATTGAATAAGAATCATGCTTAAAGCTAGGGTGGCTAACGCTCTTCCAAAACATTTTGTATTGTGTTTGATGAAATTGTCTTTACATCTTGGCAGCAATCAATAAATCAAATACTCAAAAATGTAACACAAATGTAAAAAAATGGACTAATAAGACCTGTCTGCCAACATGGACGCACATTCTGCCTGTGCACTCATCAGAATGAGAATCACCAGAGTCTTCCACAAGCTGTTGACAGCTGTGAATACTACCAATGGTCATGTTGGTTCTTTATGTTCGATAATTTCGGGGGAGTGGCTTTGGGGGGATGCCTGAAGGAAACGGACTGTCATTGTTCCCACAATTGGAGCTAGTGCTGCTAGCTACATTTATTGGAAAATGGTTGGCAACACTGGGCTGGGTTTCTTGGTTGGATTCTTTTAAAGTCTACCGCACTCTTGCTAGCTTCTCAAGATGACCAACCCTAGCTTTAAAAGATGTATATGTATCAAATAATCATCTAGTCATCCTTTTGTCTGTCAAAATGGTGAACACAGTGAGTTAGCATTGGCTTCATCTCAGAACTCCCTACCAAACAACATCATTCTGATACTCTTAAGTTTCTTAAGTAAAAATGAAATCAAGGCTAACTAGTGCACAGTTTGGTAGCTAGTTTCAGCTCTGTCATTGAAATCAGGGCTACCAAAGTAAAGTGCTGGCTGTACGTCAGGTACCAGCAGACCATTGGTAAATACATTTCTTCTGGTCTAACTGATATCACAACTTCCTCTTATCTTACTTCTTCTGCATGGATTTCTGATTTTTGCTATTTATATATAATTAATAATTATAATACGAATGATCATACACACAGGTATCCATTCGTATCCTGCCATGTACAAATAGGCGGGGATGTTGTGGTCTGTGGCAGAACTCCATGGTTACATCCCAAACCTGAATACCTGTGTCTCTCATTCTCAGACTGGCCTACTTTCACCCACACATGACTCATCGGCAGCCTCCAATCTGATAAAGACTCATTGTCCTTTCCTCTATTTTGAAGAAACAAGTGTGTCTACCTGGTTGTCTACTGTTACTTTTTCCACTTTTTCCATTCCTATAATAATATATTTCACTTAATGTGCAGACAGTATAGTATAACTGTGTGTCTCTTTCACTGTTGTGACAACATCAAATTATGAACAACTGCTGATATGCTCTTATCGCTTGTGGACTGCGTGGGAGGTTTGTGATGCAATTTACTGCCACAAGGAGGCCAACTAAAGTCCAAGAAATGACACCAGGTTTACCTCTCAGCAGAGGGAAAAACAAGCTTTAAGGAAAACCCACTCCTCTGGTTTCCCGATGGAGACTACAGGAGATTAGATTAAACTTGTTATCACAGGTAGTGTGGTGCTTTAGAATCATTGACTACAACAAAGGTTTCCTGCATACCTCACGGCAGGACAGACACACTTTTCACTTACAGTATAATTAACCTCAACTTTACTAATTGTTACAGAGGGATCTCAATAGTGCTATATTTCCTGCTCTATTTCTTCCCGTTTTGAGCTACGCTAACGGCATTGCTAATGTTGGTCAGTTAATTAATCAGTTGGTTGGTCCGTCTGAAATAAACTGAAATACCCCAAAAATGATTAGAACAGACATTCTTGGTCCCCAGAGGATGAGACCTGATGACTTCGGTGATCCCCTAAACCTTCCTTTAACGCCACCATGAGGTTGACATTTGCAATTTCCAGTGAAATGACTCCACTAAACTGCTGGATTCATCGCCCTGAAACGCAATGACATTCCCATCAGCCTCAGCTGTACTTTGTGTTAAATGCTAACATGCTAAATTAAGATGATGAACATGTTAAAAACTATAGGCTACCTGCTAAACATCAGCATGATAGCATTGTCACCGTGAGCATGTTAGCATGCTGACATTAGCATTTAGCTCTAACCACTTCTGGGCCTAAGTACAGCCTCACAGAGCCGCTGTCATGATTGTAGATCCTTGTCACGTTTCTTCTACTTCTCAGACTCTTTTATCATTTCCACCTTTACATCCCTGATTGATGTCCCTTTCCTTCCTAGTTTTCTTCTTTACTCTATTTTTCCTCCTGCTCTTCCACCTCCTCCTTCTACTTTTCTTTTCCTCAATCCTTTCCTCCTCCAGTTCAAATGCAATGGTGAGTGTCCAAAACTCTGACTGACTGCAGAGAGCCCCAGAGGATACTGCATATTTTCACCCTGCCCTAACACACACGCACACATAACCCCTCTCAGCTGCCTGTCCAATCACCACGCCCGACTGCATGACATCAGCCTGCCTGTGATGTCATCATGGGACCAATGCTGGCATGCTGTCCAGTGCAACTTCATCATCAGCATCATCATCATCATCCCTTGGCAGTGGCGGACGAGCCTCGGATGGGAGGCAGCTGGATTGTAACAATTCCTTCACCCTTTGCACATGTCAGTGTGTGTGTGTGTGTGTGTGTGTGTGTGTGTGTGTGTGTGTGTGTGTGTGTGTGTGTGTGTGTGTGTGTGTGTGTGTACACAGAGGGAGCAGAAGGGAGGCTAAAAGACGCAATAGCTCTAATTCAAACAATCTGAGCAAGACGGAGCTCGGCTTTCTTTGGCTACTTCGTCCTGTTTATAAAGAGCTTTCTGGGCAGATTCACATCGTGTTTGTCAATATTTCAACCACAAGGTAAATATTACAGTGACAGCACTTATTAACGAGGAAAATCAGAGTGGAATGTGAGGCAGGGGAGAGACAGGGATCAGGGTACAAGCGAGGAAAGATAGACAGACAAGAAAAGAAGAAAGTAATAAGATGGCATGGAAGGGATTGGACAGGATGGGGTGGGATGACAGGGAAAGGCGATGCATGACAGGACAGGATGGGGTGGGACAGGACAGGGAATGTACAGTAGGGTGATGTGAGGTGTCACATGGTTGGGCGAGACAGGAAAAGTAGTGCAACAATGTGATGATGGGTGAACAAAGGGGATTGCAGAGGTGAATATATTAATATTAGTTTGAGAGAAGAGGTCAAATGGAATGTGGGGACCAAAAGGGAGGAAATGAAACAAGAGTGGATTTGAGGATCTTGGTATTTATCGTTTTAGATATATTCTGTGATATGTGGTCGTCGAGAACTGTGCTTTATTACAATTATAAAGACAGGGTACAATTGTCAAAATGGAGGAACATAGAAAAAAGATAACAGAGAAAGCTGCCGATAGTCCATATTTTTGTTGTCGACAACAAATCCTTTAAAAATAACAAGAAAACACCGATGTGTGCTGTGTCTTAAAACTTTCCAACTTACCCTGTCTGATGCACTCAGCCCAGAGCCTATTTGTTGCTGATGTCGTGGATTTCTAACAACTGGTCACAAATATAAGTAACAGCTGGAAACTGTTATTTTAATAAAAACGTAATTTAAACAGAAGTAAATAGTACATTGGTTGGGAACATTTTAGGCTATGAACTTGGTGCCCTAGTGCTTGAGTATTTATGGCAGCAGGAATAATAAAAGACAATGCACATGTTCATTATAAAGAAGGAACATGTGATCCAGTGCAACTGTGTGGCTCATTGGAGAGATTTTACAATTTATTTTAACAACATTGGAGCTCCGTGGAAGAAAGGAATAAGATGTATCTTGGATAAACAGGCAATACTTGGTAATCAAATTATGTAACCAACATTCAGGTGACCAGAATAAATAAAAAAGGGTACAAATTCTGTTGTGTGGCCAGATCACACGGCTGGACTCCGACTCTGAAACTGATGAGCCCAGCATGAGTCTCACAAGCTTAACCTAAACATGTCTTAATGACAGTTGACTGTGTTACTCCATGACTAGTGTCACTGGAAGTGACTCTGGCTCATCCAAACCAACTGTTCATGAAAACTTATTGTGAGGAACTGCAGCACTCTGGCGCCTGTGCGGTGAGAGTATACCACGGAAAACAACCACACTGTTACAACACACCTGGACACCATCCCAGGGACAGAGAGACAGTGACTGAGAGACAGACAGACAGACAGAGAGACGGATGGACGGATGAGCCTGCGACAGCGTGACGCTCTTTTCACTCTGTAAATCAAGTCTACAGCTGGATTAATTGCTTCAGTCAGAGCAGCCCATGCTGCTTTTAAGGGACCCTCTCTCCATCCCGCTGGCTGTCAGGCATTAGCGCTAACATCATGCTGCATAGATCACCTCCAGATGTTGTCACGTATAGTTTACATTCACTAAAGCAAAAATACTCTTAAGCCAGGCACATAATGCGAGACATGAACTGGCTTTTACTATGTTTGTTTTAAACTGTCTTTTCACTGAACAGAAATCTGAAAAATATTGTTACTTGTGTAGCAATGTTTAGATGTTGCTCATCTTACTGTATAACCAAAGCATGGCCTTTAAATCCACTTAAGAGTGTAGAGGACAAAGTATGTAAATCTGATGCAAATCTCATGATCTCAAATCTGCAGTTTCTGCAAAAGACCCTGTGGATGCAAAAGGGAAAATACTGCATATATTGGACAGCTGAGTTGGATAGCAGAAATCATAAGTTATGAATGTTTTACATTAGGGTAATAAAGTGGACTGGAAGACTCCACATTGGATCAATAGCACAGGGTAGCTTGCCAAACCAAGTCATTAACCGCATATTAATTCTGGCAGCAGCCGCCGAGCCACATTCTGATCGGGGTGGTTTCTAGAGGAGTGTTTACCAAAACAAGACTCACAGCTTTGCTTTAGCGGTTTCACAGAGCTCTGCAGTGACGTAGGAAACCTCGACATATTACTGACTTTATGTACGTATGTAGAAATGTGAGGTCATGTCAGTCTTGTACGAATACTTTCTCACCAGAATGTGCTATGTTGTGGACTGAGTCCCAGAGAACATTAAAGCCTGGTCCTGCAATGGATCAAAAGCACAGTTGCTTCAATAACTTTACTCCAAAAAATTCAAATGTGGAAAAAGGTTGACTGCAAAACTTTAAAGTATTAAACACAGTTTTATTCCAGTGATAGCAATTGTGCTAAAAAGCCATATTTTAGTTGTCAAGGGAGGCTAAGGTTTAGCACAAACTTAAATGCATCTCAGTACCTTATGGCCTTTCTAACATCAGCAGTGGATTGCATATCAACCATCCAATCTCCACCTTCCTCTAAACTGCTGATATCTCATTCTCCTCACTCCAAATATAAGACATGTGTCAAAATGTTCCTCCCCTAATTGACCCCTAATCACATTTGCTGAACACACAGATGTCTGGGGGGTCTGTCGGACTCATCTCTCCCGAGGGTGTCATGTTTGCTCTGTCCTTTCCGTCTCACTAGTGCATCATACTGTCCATATATATTTTCTGTGTGCCTATATTTTAGACCTCTTCGCAGAAATCTAGCAAATAACTTCCTGTGTATAAAACTTTAAAAGTAGGTGCTGCTGAAGAAAACACATAAGGAGAGAACATCGTAGTTAAAAGGGATGCATTTGGGATTAGTAAGGTAAAGAAAACAGACTGGAGGAAGATGGTGCACATTTAAAAAACTTCAAAATGGGACATAATTTAATGAAAAATACTTCCGAGATTCAATCCCTCCGTCTGGAGCAATAGGCTAAAGATGATGGAGGTGAGAGTTCATGCTGATACTTATTATTGGCTGATTAAGATGTATGATGACCCCTGACCTCTCCAAAATCTAAACCATGTGCGGCCAAAAGAGAACAAAATAGAGCTCTGATGAGCTTTCATACTAGCCTTTGTTTGTACGAAGGCTAATCAGTTAAAGTTGTATGAAAAATGCTCTTTGTCCGTCTTTTTTCTCTTCCTTCTTGACACTATGAACTTGCAGTATTTGTGAAACCAGGCTCATAGAAGTATTCCTAGATACGAAATATCATTATAAACAAACCATAAAACCATAATTTAAGATGCTGATGAAATGGCCACTGTAACAACAGAGTATTCAGAACACGTTGTACGAGTCCAAAAGTGTCATCTTGGCGAGTCCACATTGGAAACCCAGTAAGTTACATCTAATTGTTTTCGAGGTGATTGATTCCAGTCGGACTTTAAGTCTTTAAACACTAAAAGGCTAAATGTTAATTGGATTTTTTAAAGTTTTTGTTCAAAACAATGAATACATACAGTACAGTAGACAGTTTGAAACAAGAAATAAGAGTTAAAGCCGTATTATCCTATTAACTTTTTCAACAGACAAACTGAATCGTTGGCTTCTCTGACATCAGCACTCAGTTAACCATTGAGAAGAATTTGGCAGCTCATTTCTGGCTCTAATTAAGAACTCTGTCAGTTCTGTTTGGGACAGAGAGACGGACAAAAGTTGGGAAAGAAGATTTCATTTTGCAATCTTAAGTCAAAAAAGTTTTCATCGTCAATACACACCTCTCATCAATAGAAGTCTTTATGCATTCACTCGATGTTCATAAAATGTAAATATATTCATGTTCATGAAAAGTGACGGAGTATTTTTCCCACCACGGTGAGGATTATGTGAAGGAAACTGCCAGTGGTTTTCACATCCAACTAACGTGGTGGAAAGTGAGGGTGTTGTGGTCGGGTTGGTGTATGGGTGGATATAGCTTTAAACTCTGGTGACCTGGGTTTAATTCCCAGCTCATACCGAGGACTTTTCTACCAAGAGAGTGAGAGGTTCTCCTTTTAGGAAACACATGATTTATCAAAACCCAAAAACCCTAACTTTAGTTTCTCCATTTTTTTTTTTTTTACCATGTTCTGAACAAAATAGTTTTACATGCCAGACCATAATCTTTTTCTTAAGCTCAACACTATATCTAGTTTTTGTCAGAGGAAAGACACATGAATTATGTCAACAACACTTAAGAGTTCATTTCACATGTGCACATCATTAGTGTATCCACGAGGATACAGCAAACGGCCAAACGTCTCCGAGTGTTTGCTCAAAATGTATGTTCCCAATTACAAACCCTGCGTATAATGACAACAAATGAGGTTTTATTTTGTCAATGTAGAATAAAGCTGGAAAAGCATATCATTGTTAACCATTTAGAATCCAAACAGACATTACATTACAGGTCATTTAGCTGACGCTTTTGTCCAAAGCGACGTACAAAAAGTGCAAACAATCATGGAGTCTTGTGACTTTGGTGATCCTCTGACTTTTCCTCTAGCGCCAGCAGTAGTTTGACATTTGTGGTTTTCAGTGAAATGTCTCAACAACCGTTGGATGGATTGTCACACATTTTGGTACGCACATTCATATTTCCCTCAGGGTGAATTGCAACTAATTTGGCGATCCCTTCACTTTGCAATCTAGTGCTATTATCTGGTCCAATACTTTCTTTTATGAGCAAATATTTGCCTCAGCTGTGCTTTGTGTTGAGTGATAGTTAACTAATGTTACGATGCTAACGCGCTAAACTACGACGGTGACCATGTTAAACATTACAAACAAATGAGCATTTTCACCATTTTGACGTTGGCATTTAGCTCACAGAGCAGTCTTTAATTATTCTAAAAGGAAAACCCCACTCCTGAGGAGTAGAAGCTGTAATCTCTTCTTAGTGTTCAGTCAGTGAGCCAGATAAGGATTAGCGCTGACACAAGAAAATGAATTCACCCAGGTATGTCCAGAATGTCATCTACTAAGAAATATAAAAGTGGACCATTTCTGAACATGGTTAACATCATTGTGTAAACTTAATGTGGCTATGAGTGCATTTTTCATTGGGCCAATAGAAAACAATAGAGTAAGAGTAATGTTTCAATGGCGGCAAGAAAAGTGCTTATTTGGCTGCTGTATAAAATGCCAACATTATTGTTGTGTTGACAATAAATGCTGCTGTAAAACAAAAACTTCACCCACACAATGTCAGCATGCACAGCTCTGATATGGACATATTTTTTTGTTATTGCGGTTTCACTACTTCTCTGGGACAATCTTGTGTTGCCATCTATCATGAAAATGCAGCGACACGAACCCAGAATGGTATTAAGTTGAAGATGATTAGATGGATTCAGGCCAGAGAAGAAAAGCAGCTCATTGCTTGAGTAAACACATGTTTCAGGCGCTGATGGCAGCGGCTCACAATGAGATCAAACCATTTCATTAGTCTGCCGCGGTTAAACAAGCTATAGACTACACACATACACACGTATCACGTATATACACACTTATATACATGTACAAACGTGTACAAATCAAAGATATTGTGGAATTTTGGCTTTGCTATATCTATATGCACTTGTGTAATTCACATTTACATATTCTGTTGGGTAATACTGAGCAGTTAGCAGTAGATGTACTGTCAGAGAAAACAGTAATTATAATAGAATTAATAATAGCAGAACCTTGTACATTGAGCAATACTGTGGTCGGCATTATCACACATTGTGTTTAGGATTGCTATTGAAAACACTTTTATAGGATCACTGAGTTTACCCACAAACACTCTGCCTAAGTGAAGTTATGATTATTATAATGATATAATGTGCTAACCACCTCCAATTTTTCCCCCTCGGCACAGAAAGATTGATGGTGGCCAGTCAGACCGTTCCCCGAGGAATCCTTTGGATCCCAGCAACAATGTTGATATAACAAAGATTCATTATGACTTTTATAAAATAAGCTGTTCAATAAGATTGTGAAAATGATTGATTGCCTTTTGAGGGGAACATTCTTAATTCCTAATAAGATGCAATAATTTCAGAACAATCCGCTGCATCTAAACCAGTTATACTACACTAATGTCTCTTACTTGCTAAATGAATTAGCATTTGCAAACAATGATTTCCTCCGGGGGGTATAACCGCAGGAATTTGACAAACTCCTACTATTAATTCTGGTTAAAAGTTGCATTGTTTTAATGTGCAGTATAATTATCTGTTTACATTGCTCAATCCTTCATGGTCTATGTGCTTTAAGAATGAACTGATTTTAAAGTCACAGAGTGATGGTTGTGAGTCTTCGTTGAGTTGTGTCAGACCAACGTCAGCATTTCAACAGGAAACTGAACTCCAGAACACATCACATGCCACACTGAATAAAAGATTGTTTACAGTATAAAATGCAGTGGTTCAATCCAATAAACTAATTAACAGCCAATCATCAGAGTCACCAATCATCCTATGATCATACGCCACTGTAGCCTGATCCAAGTGTTGATCCGACTCATCACACACTTTTAAAATCAGCCCTCAAACGTGCTAATTATTCACTGTTACGTTTGCTGTGGTTCACTGGCCTTCTGGGGAAAAAAATGGGTTGAATCTCTCCTGCTGAGTGAAACATGGTTTCAATAACAACACTGTAACAATTTGACAATCATCATGGATGCCATTCGCCACATCTGAAATCAGCACATTCTTGACTGGATGTGTCACCTTGAGGCAGCTCAGAGGAGCCATACCTCTTGTGAAATGAGTGCACGCTCCTCTTGTGATATTTCTCGCCAAGTTCAGAGGTTAAAAAGTCTCATCTGACAATAATACTTGCACTGACGCGAGGCGACCTGCTTCAGATACTGTTTTGTTGCGAGTGAAAAGAAGCTTGATTTGTCGTTTGGCCAATGAAATGAGCTCATCCGTATCACATGAGGCAACATCTGGGGTGTAATGAGCAACTGCAAACTTTCTGATTGACAAAGTCCTTTCACACACATACGACTTGAAGTATTTCTCTCTAACATTAAAAATTCATGGCTTAATATGCAACATTTTAATGTTTAAATTCGGTTTTATGTATCAAGAGTTTTTCAGTCAAAATCAATCTGCTTCATCAGAACTGTTGTTTCATCCAATTTGATTGATAGTTGCCTGGCAACAACCCAACAACTGTCATCAGATTTGAATTCCACATTTGTAACATCCTGATTGGTACATGACATTGTGGTGTTTTTCATACTGTGTCCCGCCCACTTTAAACCGGCGAGGACAGCACAGTCAAAACAGCACAGAAAACTCTCAAATTATTTCATTTAAAACTTCTGTAAGGAATTGTGTGTTCATACAAAACCCATTGATCATAGTTAGCTGATCGAGAAAATATGTTTTGGAGGCCTTTAAAGCCACTGACAACTTGAATCTTAAATATTTCTTTATAGCCTTAAATATACATGACTAAATATGACACCCCCCCCCCCACACACACACACACACACACACACACACACACACACACACACACACACACACACACACACACACACACACACACAGAACTGTTTGGGTAAGTCTGATCAGATTTGATAGAAAGTGGCCGATATAAGCAAACAACCCAACAACTGTCAAAACGTTTTAATTCAAATATGACTAAATCCTAATTGGTATTGGTATAAAGCATGTAACATCTCAATCTAAGTGAGATGTGCACGGACAAAAAACAGAAAAATAAGAAGAATGTGTTACTACTAGAACAATGTATGTGTGCACAAATGTAGTTTCTGCCTGAAAGAAACGGGGGATGGACAGAATGAGATAAAGACGAAGCAAAATACATTTTTACGAGGTGCTGTGAAGCTATGAACACAAATGTTTATCAGACGTAATATGCTTTTCATCACATCCTGGTGCTAATACAATATACACTGTATATTCCTTTTTATTCCACTGCCAAGTGATAAAACAATAATTGATTATGGTGATTAAATAAAATAAACTTTAAGTTGGATTTTATGACTCCAGAGGCGATACACTGCAGAATCACACTCAGAGAATGATCTCACATCAAACATAACACAGTGGTGGACTTTTGTGTTGCCATCATTTTATGACCATGTGAGCGTCGTGGTGAGATATTTAGGGTTTGAGAGGAACATTAGATAGAAGTGTTTGCTGTCTTGTTCAGATCATGTTCATCGATAGTGAAAAGCAACGACACCAGCTGTCTTATTGAAATATTATCTAATATATTCTCTTGTTAGATCGCATTTATTTATGTGACCTTAGAGGCTTATACAAAGTTATTAGGTAATCTTTTGTGAATCCACCCAGCACCTCTGCACAGTATGTCCAGCTGCAGCAGGTGTTGCAGTTGCATGATCATTTTGTAAGCAAGGTGAATCTTAGAGGGAATGTTGTGAAGCACGTGAGAGCTGTGAGAGGCCCTGGTTATACATGCGGCAAATATTGTTTCAGAGTTTTCAAACCGCTGAGCCAAACACACATTAATAAATCTTCATTTTTATAGCACAGCAACTTTTATCTAGTTTGATTTAGGATATCTCATCGAAACAAATTTGTCCACAAATGTAACCACACATTAAAACCTCTCAGTGAAGCAAAGCTGTCATTGTAAATGAAGTGTCCGAACCCCCCAATCAAAGCACATGGTTTTATTAAAGTGATAAGCCTCAGAGACTTTCTACAGTTTGCTAGTGATTAGATTCGGGCCAGAAAAGGGTGCAAACTTAGTCAAGGATATCCTCACCGCACCCTGCCTCAGCAGGCGTGCTGCCTGCTGCTTCGTGCGCAATACTATGCTCGCTATTTTCCATCGTTCGGTCTCATTCCAGCTCTAATTTCAGAAAAGAAAACACATTTATTTAAAACATGCGATCCCTCTCACACATTTCCTCTCTCTACCTTTACCACTTTCCTCCCCCTCGCTTTCTTTCTCCTTGCCGCCACCAACATTCTTGTCTTTTTCTTTCTCTCTGTGTTTCCTATATCTCTTGCTTTCTTTATGTGTGTCCTCTCCAGCATGCGTCCTGTCCTGTGGTCTTTCTTTAGTGTCCATATGCTGTTAGAATTAAAAGTGTGGAATGGAGGGAGAGAGGAGGTGGGCAGCTCAACCCTCCTCCTGAGGGAGCATCTGCTGCTCTCTTTCCTCTCGTTCACAGTCATCTCTCTCTCTTTCTCTGCGGACTAACAAACAGCACTGACCTCAGACATTTGGACACATTACAGCGGAGCAGCATGATATAAAACAAAAAATATGTAGCCAAATGACAGATCAGGTTAGGGATGTGGACGAAATCCAGTACATCACAAACATTTGCAGATAAGTGAAATAATTATTCTGCTCATGTGATATTATCTAACAAAAACACCTTTTAAACTCTTTTAGCTTCACAGCAGATCACTGACACATCATGCCGTATAAAAAGATTTAATAAATGGTTTATAACACAATATAATGCAGTTGTACATGTACGCAGCTATACGCCCGAGAGTTTGGAGAAGCTTGATACCAGTCTGATCTCAGCTACAGCCAGGAGACGGTTAGCTTAGCTTAGCATAAAGACTGGAAACAGGAGGAAAGAGCTAGCCTGGCTCTGTCCTAAGGTCTTGGCTGGTTGCAGTGACTTCCTGAAGTCTGGTTGCCGCCGTGTGGTTGCAAAGAAAACAGTGGAGACTACAGGAAGTGACGGTGGGTAGTCAAGAAATAGTCCAGCACATAACCCTCCATAAAACTTCAGACGGTTGGTTTTACACTTTGTGTTTTTTTATATGGATTAAGGCAAGAAAGTGTATTTCCAAAAATGTCGAACTATTCCTTTAAGGACTATATAGGCCAGACATGTCAAACTCGGCCCGCAGTACAATTATATCCAGCCCATAAACGTCCCAAAGCAAAATGCAAAGAAAAGAGAAAATACATGCAGAGATCAGGAAGTCTGCAGATACAGACACCGCCACACACTTCTAGTGGGTCTTAAATGATGACAAAGAAGGATTATTTTTGTATCGATCTATACATAGTGTTACAGGATAATCAAACTCATTGTGCCTTTAATAAAACGAGGCTTTAATGTCATTATTTCTCAGTATTGTATTTGGGACAATCTCACATTGTAAAATAGTAAATTATGAATTTGTCTCACAGTGTAAATCTTTACTGATCGACTCTGCCGTTTCCAGATATCCGCCAATAAACACGAAGAGCAGCTGAAGTGTTATGCACTCAATTTGTCCATAAATTAGCCATCAACCCAATAACAAACCCTGAAAAGTCATTTTCCACGAAATCTCCAAGCAATGCTTTGAAACATCCAATAAAATAGCCTCGTGTTGCTCGTGAGAGGCCAAGCAGCTGTTTAATGCAGGTCGAGTAACAAATGTGGCCCCTAAAAACACAGGCAACATGTAATGTATGTCTCAGCGGGCGCAATAAATACTGTAATACAATTATGATAGTGTCACTGTTTCCAACCTCCACGAAGGGAGAGAAATTAAAAGGAGGTCACAGCACAAGGTCTTTTGTTATGTGATGTATACATTTGTATATTTATATGTGATATTTAACCAGGAGTGTTCAATCAAATACAGCTCCATTGATGTCTGTGGCGGCTGATGTTGCCATGTTTGTTTCTGATGCATAAAAACCTCCCTCTTCTGCCAAAACTATGAAACTATGGTTACTATTTTGTAAAATTTAACATCAGTTTTTCACCTGTAAATAATCTGGGAGTGAGAATTTCATAGTTGTGTTGAGCATGACGAAGCAAAGCAGATTATTTTAATTCATTATACTCTGGAAGATATTTGGTCACTTCTATTGTGTGGCAGTACAATACAACTGAACCCCATGCTTCCTATGATTATGTAATTACCTCTTAAATACCTTTTTAATCCATCTCACACACCATGTCATTAAAGTTGCCTAAGCAGCTCTTGCTCTCGCGTTTCTTGTGTATGAAATTATGTCTCCAACTCCACTTCCTTGTCTGCCCTGCCCTGCTCACACAAGTGTGGACTAAATCTGCAGGGCACCGTGATCGCTCTGCTGACTCAGGCGAGATCAAGGCGTGGGGAGTCTTCTTTTTGGCATCAGGGCAAGAGGGAGGATCTGGAATTACTGGGCATCACGCCACGTGACGACGGTGTCACACTTGTTTTGTACGTGTAAACCCAAAGCGGCGCGCTTTACATCAATAAGATTACACAAAGGGCTTTCCTCAGTGCGTAGGAAAGGGTGTGTGAAGGCAGCACGTTTCTGTATCGTTGATTCATGTGAGATAAAAAAAAAGAAAAGGGTATGACTTCTTGTTCAGGTTTGCATCCAACACGTCCACACCTGACCTCCGTGTGCAATCTCAAGGTGAAGGGTTTGGTCCAATTCATAAAACCATAAAGCTCCTGCTACATTGGACTGCAACGCTGATGCAATTGCATCATCGAGGAACAGATGTTTGTGACATTTTGCATCCAAACTCTCTCTCTCTCTCACTCTTGCCTCACTCTACTTCTCCTCCATGTACCGTATGTGCTTTAGCCTCAAATAAACCCATTCTTCAATGTCTTCTGGGACATTTACAAGGCTTTCCCATGAGGTTCACTGAACGCATGGGGATGATGCATTTACTTAGGCAAGATTTGACAACGCATAAACAAAGCAGCATATCACAGCAACCAGGGTTTCACTCTGTGGAAAGTGAGGAAAAAAAGAAAGAGGGGAAAACAGGGATAAGAAATAATGACAAAATCATGCTGTTCGTTTGGCAGCAAGGAACACTTCAGAGGGAATCCAGTGAAACTGAGTAAGCATATTTGCTTTTCTCTCTGGAGTGTCTTCAGCATGTATTGCGGTGGGCTGAAGATGAGGCTGCTATGTATTATCCAGGTTAGACTTCAAACTTGAGTATGACAAGTCATCTGTTTCAGGCTTGTCGTGTTCTACTTCTTCTTATACAGATACAAGGTATGGTTCATTTACAGTGTGAGAAATGAGAGCCGATTTCTGTCAGCGAGTGAACAGCTCTCTGTTTTGTAGTGAGGACTCTACCAGATTCTACTAATTACAGGCCAGAGGGGGTACAAGCTGAGCCAAACAGCCTCACACACATCAGAGAAAAGAATGTTTCTGCCCTTCAAAGCCTCATGAACGTATGTATCCCAAAACCACAAGCTGCTAATATACTGTAAAGAGAGCTATATTAAGTGAAATATGAGCCAAATAATGACTGTCAGACTACTACATGCTTCCACATGTTCCTGTTTTATCTGAGTTATGCTGTGTCTGTCTTACCACAGCCGTACCTGAATACCTCTGTAATACGAGTAAATACAAGAAAGGCTTTTTGTAGACCCTTGGCATACAGTTTTCTCTTTTTGTTTTGCCTTCAAGGAATGGTTTGACATTTTTTGAAATACACTCATTTGCTTACTTGCTGAGAGATGAACAATACCGCTTAGCTTATTTTAGCATAAGCCTTCCAAATTAAACACAACTTGGTTTTTTTTTACACCTCAGTTTTGTACGGATTAATATATGAGATGTGCTAAAATGCAAATTCTTACTCATCTGGACAGAGCCAGGCTAGCTGTTTCCGCCTGTTTCCAGGCTTTAAGCTAAGCTAAACTGACTTGCCTTGTTGTAGCCTCATAACGTCTACTGGCAAGAAAAGGCTCAAAGGGATCAAACTGTATGAAGCAGAACCAGAGATATCTTCTTTGGTAGAACCTGGCGCCTACATTCAGCGCCTTGTAATGACCGGCCCACCGGCAAGGCGCTGCTTGTTGAGGAGCTAATAACAACAACAACAACAACAACAACAACTGCACATGAACGTGCACACAGTCAGAGGTGTAACACTTCTACATGCTCCTCACCACATACGCATATCCTGCAACCTTTACCTCCACACATTTTCATTTTCATTTTCATTTTCATTTTCATTTTCATTTTCCTGTCTGTCTGTCTGTCTGTCTGTCTGTCTGTCTCTCTCTCTCTCTCTCTCTCTCTCTCTCTCTCTCTCTGTCTCTCTCTCTCTCTCTCTCTCTCTCTCTCTCTCTCTCTCTCTCTCTCTCTCACGCATGCAATGTCAATGCACACATAGGTCAGGTAGACGGTTGGAAATCTAAGCTATAATGGTTACCTTGGGAAATGCCAGAGTGTCGGCAGAATAGACGAAGCCATTTCTTCCCACACCTGCTGCTTTGTGTCACTTTATCCCAGAACATCCTCTCTGGTCACCTTATCCCGGCCTTCCCACCGACAAGTATAGGATGACTGGCAGGATGATCGCCAAGTGCTCCAAAATGTATCCAGTATCTCATAAAAACACAATAAAGATGTATTTTCTTTTTGTTAGAATATTTAATATAGTCTCTATTTGCTTGAAAAATAAATGTAGTTGTTACAGGTTGCTTAAAGTTGTCCATTTAATGCAGGAAATATGTAGATTGTATTGTAGAATAATTTATATATTTGTTCAGCTTTCCCCCACTAGGATACAGAGGTAACCAGAGCTGCTAGTGGATCAGGTGACATCGGACACCGCCAAGGAGAATTGACTCTTTTCTCCAAGCCACAGGAAACTCAGGACACAATCTAGGCCTCTCATAGTCAGCACGCTATACATCGACACAGGCCCAAAGCTTGGGTTACCACCTTACGCTCTTCTCTTTGTTCATTCCTCCTTTCAGCAGATAGAAAGATAACTGAGGCTGGTTTAGGCCCTGAGGTGGGATTAACGGCTTTTAGGCACCAAAGTGGCCTGTTAGAGACTGTCTATGAATTAAACAGGAAGGACTTCTAAAAACCTTTGTTGGACTTAAACATTTTGAAAACACTTTATAAAGTTAGTTGACTTTAATTCCTGTGTGATGTCCTCTGTACTCACACGAGGGAAACACCAGAGGTCTATTTAAACCAGTATGCATGCACGTACATGCGGAGTGGGGGAGGGTTATATATGGATGTTTACTCGGCGCCTGGGAAGCAAACTTAATCTTAATGATCCACTTTCTCAGAACATAAATTTCTGACATAATTAAACACTTGAACATCACCAAAGAGGGGACTGATGGCAGGAGTGTGTTTCATCTGTCCCAACCGGAACTGTAATGTTTGGCCAAATAAATAGAGGGTATCAGCTTTCCCACAAGACCAGTAATTATATGAGGAGGCTTTTTTTAGTGCCACACTGCTTTGACTCATATCGGCATCGGTTAGATAAGGCTACGTGTTCATTTGTATTGCGTGAAGAAAATACAGAACTCAGCGCAAAACAGTGGGGAAATTAGAGAGTAAGTCTGAAATGTATGGTCTTTAAATTGTAATCAGATTTGTTTCCAGTAAAAATATTTGCCTAATCAATGGTTTCCCCTTAGAGGGAAAGACAAACAATCATCACACCATGGATCATTAAGCAAAATGGGCACACGCCTCGATATGCCTGTGCCCAGCAATCCAGCTAGGTTTAGTAATGCCAAACGCTTTTTATCAACATTAACATGTTTACTACAGTGGAAAGAAGCTCTCATTAACAGAACATAACAACTGTCGGCACCAAACAGCAGTCTGGGAGACAGCGGCTTCAGGCCGAGTTTATACAACACAGTGATTGGCTTCCGATTAAAATATTGGCAAAATAAAAAGGCGTTGGTATGTCACTAAAAGTCAATTTGCCATCCAGTAATTACAGCAATTCATTGTTAACACCACAGTCAGTAAAAATAGCAGGGCTGCGAAGAGACGGTGGGATTTTTATGCAGCGGAAATATGCCGGAGTGAAGGAGGGCGGAGCAGCGGTGGAAGGAAAATCAGGTAGCACCTGTTTAACATCAGCAACTAACAGCAAGAATACAAATCAAACCATCTGGGTACAGCTCTGCCCATCAGATTACTGCTTGGCATGCAGCTGTGTGTGTGTGTGTGTGTTTGTGTGTGTGCATGCTAAAGAAGAGAACAAGGCAAAAAAGATAAAGACTACTCTGCAAGTGAAAGTGATCAACAATGTCTCTCTATCAAGACTCTATGGTATATAATACTTTATAATATATTTTGGAAAATGTATTCCATATTTATACATTTCAAGTTCAGCATCTTCATAGAACATGAATTATAAGACCTAATTGACTTTACTACTTTATTCATTTATTACATCAACGTAATGTAAATTAATTTTGAAATACATTTGTGGATTTTGTTGGTGCAGTTTCATTTAAGTGCGTGCTAGAGGATTCGATTATAATTAGCTATGAAATAACTGTTAACTGTTAATAACTGTTTCTAAACAGCAGGCCCGTACTTGTAGTGTCACATTGGGGTTTTCCTTCAGTAAATTGGTTAGTGGAGGTGGTAAGGTGTGGCTGAAAGAATTAAAGAGTTTGATTGGGAACAGGTCAAGTTAGAAAAGTCCTCCCTGAGCAGGATTTCCTGGTTCTCCAAGTCTGGACCTGATACCTCTAAAAAGGCCCAGACACACCAAACAGACATCAAACACCAAGTGCCGACAGGCCGACTTTAGTCGTTTGTTTGGTTTATCGAGTCTTCTTCTTGTGCACTGATCTACTTAAGCTGAACAGCCAATCAGAGTGATTTCTTTTGCCATGATGAATCGGAAAGCTGGTGCGGGACACACCACAAAAACAAGGCCGACAGACGCTCAGTGACGGACCGACGTTTACTGACGGCCAATAACCGGCTTGGCGTGTCATGGCCAAAGACAGATCTATGTAGGTATCTGCAAATATCTATGCAAATTGTATACAATATATTAGGGCTGTAACAAATAGTTGAGCGCTGTTAAAGTTTGCTTCTTAATGTTGACATTCAAATTTAGTTTTTATGCTGTATATATGGATTCTGTTTGAACACTTTATGTTCTGTGTTACACTATTTGTAGAATTTGAGCGTTGTGAAGTCCAAAAGTCTAAATGTATTGAAAAAAAGATAGATTTATTATTTTTATTTTTTTCTAATCAAAAGTGTCATTTTTGCTTCAATACATATTTGTCAGCGTTTAGACTTTCAAAAACATTTCCACTGTGGTCAGAAATAGTTTACCCTCCTCCACACCTGTCTTTACGGGGCGGTCTAGCAGCAAACTAACAGCACTGTAATTACATTTATATAACCATAATAACAACAATAAAAAAAGATTTTTAATTTGTTTTAGGGTGACTGTTTTAGGACATTGTAAAAAATGACGACAGACATTTGAAATCTTAAATAGAAGTTCATATGTTAAAAAAAGAGATTGGGTACAGCCCTACAGAATATCATCTCATATGTTCATTTGTCATGTCAGTAGCAGTAGTAGTAACCTACCTGACTGAGGAAATACAGTAAGCTGCATCGTAATGCACAAAATGAATTATGAATTAAACGTCTCTTTCCAAGTGTCAGTAATCAGCTCTTAGATGGACAAACGACCAATTTAAAATCTCTTATCAAACACCGACTGAAAACTGGAAAAACTACCGTGTCTGCAGGGTCCCTAAAGAGATCACTATAGGAAGCTTCTAGCACCCCCAGGTCACATATTAATACTAACATGGGTCTAAGGCAGCAGCTGTGATCAGTGAATTTCTCCTTTTTATAGGTCAGCTGAGTGTGTATTATGCTAAAACCAATGTACTGATCTGCATGGATGGGAGGTTCAAGCCCGCAGAGCTCTGTTAGAGGCATTGGCCTGTGTGAAATGAAAAAGAAAGATACTATATTAATATTTCTGAGTTACTTTTTTCAAACTGATGTAATTATCTCACTAGTGCAGTCTAGATGCGGATGAGATCTATGGAGTAAACTGCAGCCTTAAAAGGACTTAATGGACTGTCGTGCATCCACTGACAGGAACAGGGCTTCACTTCCCAGAAAGAAAAGAGACATACAAATAAACAAACAGACAAGAGATGTAAAAGTACACACAAGCAGCCTATATATGTGTGCCAGAGTGCCAGCCAGGCATTACAGCCATCCAAAACAATGCTTCAAGTTTCTTGTTGTGTCACCCGATCTACTGTATGCTATTTAAACTAATCCCTTCTTAGATTATCGCCCCGGGCATCCCATATGTAACACCTGTTGTTTACCTCTCAGTCATCAGGACACAAACAGCCTCGATGAAACCCTTGAACCTCGAGGAAGCACATGGAGGGTGGCATCTTCAGTCCCCACCTCTGCCCTTCCTCCCCACCCCCCTGCCTGTCTCTCTCCTTTGGGCGCCACCACTGACAGCTGTGGAGTGGAGAGCGAGCTGATGACGTCCTCAGGGGTAATTGCACCGTAAATGTGAGGTCTAAAGGGGTAAATAAAGAGCTGCAGGCCAGGACCAAAGTCACCAGAGAGAGGGAGAGAGCAAGAAAGAGACGAAAAGAGAGGTGGGGGGGAAGGGCGTAAACTGACACCAACCACCACCTCATCACTAGCACCACATCTGCCCTATATATAGCTTGTGGGCTGCTTTCAGTTTCAGTTTTCCCTCTCTTTCTTTGTATCTGTGAGACTCTCCCTCGTCTTTTCCTCCACAGCTTCCACCCTCCTGCAGTCCCCCCCCCCCCCCCAATATATAAAATATAATATATAAAATACATTTCTGGATTATTATTTTTAAAGTTAGTCTTTTCTCACACTTTTTTTACTTTTGGAAATGCATCAGTAGGTAGCATTAAATCATTTTTTGTACACTGTGTTAATGGTTCAAATATTATAAGAAGTATTTCAGCTCAGGATTTTCGATACTTAAACTGAGAATTAAAAAGCATTAAAAACATTAAATCAAAAGACTTTCATACACTTTACTCATCTATCACGAGAGGGGAAGAACATTAGCTACCGTGAAGAGGAAAATATCTACTGTAAGCAGGTTTTAATTATCCACAAAATGCACTGTGTGATACAAGACATTTACTGAATTGTGTGATGAAGTGCAGATACAGTAACGGGTGAAAAGTCTCGACAGAGGGAAAAACAGAAAACTTGTACTGAACAGAAGAGTAAGATGTAAGATGTCAGTCAGACTAAAAACAGCAGAAATAACATTAAAGTTTGTTGTTGTTAAGAATGGATGAAGTTTTCAGGAACCCTGACTGATTTTACTTGAATGGTGTCGATGATTTTTCAGCCTGGAAGTGGTGGTGGGTTGACAATGCCTTCCACAGAGCCAGTAGCGTGAATAAAAACATGAACAAATTAAAAGTAAAATAGTAAGTGTACCATGTTTCGGGGCAGAAAGTGGCTCAATGAATCAAAGCCCTGGTTCCCATGTTGCATGAGTTTCACAGAAATGCAGCTCACTAACTTGCTAATAAATTCCATTAGTTCAACGTTAAGGTGCAGCCTATTCTTCTATAATTGTGTAAATATGCAATTAATTGGTGTTGCCAAATACTTTTTCGGAGCAAACATAATTGCTTTGGCTGTGTTGTAGCTCTGTGATGAACCGACAACCTGTCCAGGCGGTTTCCCTGGCTTTGCCCAGTGAAGTCTTTGTAAGCCTAAGTAACAACTGACTACAATGAATATAAATTAAACATAGTACGCCCACGTGTTTTAAAGTTTTGTATTTTAATGTGATTTCAACTGGTAAACATCATGGCGACAGAGTTTGCTTTTAGTGTGTCTGATACTCAGATTTTTTTCTATTTCAGTGTTGACGCTCGAGGAGACATGCAGACGGTTCCTTGTTCCTTGTGGTTCCTCCATCAGCTCTGAATCTGAGTGGGTGGCTGACTAGCTTGTCGACTGGCATTCCCCCAGAGACACAAGGAATGACAAAAACTTAGAAAAACAAAAAGGCACACCAAAACCCCAATTGAGTTGCACAATAAAATCCTAATTAGCTACTGGCAATAATGATAATAAAAATATAGTCTAGACATGCTCTATTGAATAAAAAGTGGGGATTTTATTAGAGTGTAATGCGCAATGTTAAAAAAGAAAAACCTCCACAGTGTTGTCTGCAATACCAGTGACAGCTTATATTATCTTGTTTTATGAATAATAAAAAAGCTCTGCTGTTTTCTTGTTTGCTGGTGTAAGGGGAAAGTATGCCGGTGGGTGTGAGTGAAGTCTGGGTCAGACTCGCACGCTGGAAACAGTTCAGTGTTTCATTAGCTTGCCTACTGTTGCTTTATTGTTATTGAAGTGGCTGTTAATTTAAGCTAACTATAATGAAGAGGCAGTAGCGTTAGGGATCATGGTATACTCGTCAACAGCAATTCTTGCAGATTGTCTTTGTGAACGAAGGCGGCACAGTGCTTAGTGCTTGCGTGCAGTATTTGTTTAAAAGGCATCATTTTATTTCTGATTTTAAATACATCTTAAAGAAATAATTTTGAAGTTTTCGTGCTTTCCTTTTTTTTGAGAGTAAGATGAGGAGGCCAGCAAAAATGTAGCTGAAGCTAGTAGCCAGTTAGCTTTGGTTAGCATGAGGGCTGGAAGCATGGGGGGATAACTAGCCTGGTGATTTTCAAAAGGTGAAAACAAAACTTCCCACCAGCACCTCTAAAGCTCTCTAATAAACATGTGTTATCTCATTTGTTTAATTGAAGCAAAAAACAAATTCTGGTAGGCGTATTTGTCAAAATGTTGGAAACAGTCCGTTAACAACACTAACATGTCCTACCTGTATCTAGTATTTAGTTGTCTTAGCTACTACTTAAGTGAAAAATAACTGCTTCTTTTAAAAGACTTCCCACAAAGTGTTTGTTGTTTGTTACAGTCATAAAATGTGAAATGTAAAATGAAAGTTCAAAGCTAAAAGCAGACTGCAGGAGCTAAAAGTGATGTTTTATTCCCAATATACAGAGTTAGACATTAAGAGAAATACTGTATATATATTTCTGATACATTTGTTCATTAAGATGGATCAACATACACAGTGTATATACATTATCAAAAGGATCAATGGGCCACCCAGGTGCTCCGATGCTCATTTGAAGCTACATAAACAGTGTTTACCTTATTTGGAAATGTGCTGTATCCGTGTTTGTAACAATGGATGTGACCAGAACCTCTGCCAAGTAACTTACTGCCACTGAGTTTTATTGTGTAGAGACAGTGTGGCGATGCTGGTTGTTGCCACAGCGGACACCCATAAAACAAGTCATTCTCTAATTTTGTTTGTCATTTACTGCGTGTGACAAATGTGGCTAAATCTTTTGCACTTTCATGGTATATGGTATAGTGCACATTGGAGGAACTATTGATAGAAATGTGCTCTGAGTTTTGAGCATGATTGAAATGTAAAAAAAAAAAAAGCATCTATTTTTGTAGACCTCTGGTGAGGAGCTTTTCCTGCAGTGTGCGGGTTCCCTTCTACTCTCTTTGATCTTTTTCTGGAATCAAATGTAATGATTGTGGCTAACTTTGAAATCTGGAAACACACTTGCTGTGTCTCATTGCAGAGCTCCTTTGCACGGTTCTCACTAACACATTTAGGCTGCTGTTTTATTCATCTGAATTACTGGATAGCTTTGATGAGATATGAACCAATGACCAAGCATTTGCTCATTAGTGCAGAGGTTTATTTTGTCAACAGACTACACCAGATTATTAAAAGGAACACTTTGACATTTTGGGAAATACACTTATTTGCCTTCTTGCTAAGAGTTTGATGAAAAGATCTGTCATGTCTGAGAATATGGAGCTGGGAACCGGATAAAGACTGAAAATGGGGGGGGGGGGGAACAGAGATCATAAATACACCTACACACACCTAAAGCTTAAACTGTTTCCTGTTTCCAGCCTTTATGCTAAGTTAAACTAACCACCTCCCAGATCTAGCTCTATAGTTAATGCTGCGTTCACGTCATACGGGCAGGATGGTAGGAGGTGGAAAATATTGCCATGTTTACAATTTGCACGTAGTCACTTCTCTCTGTTCCCTCAAGAGGGTCAACACTGTCAAGATGATTTGCAATTGATCAAAAGGCATGAATTCTCCTTCCAAAGTTCTCCAAATTAAAAACTCTACATGAAACCACCACAATTTTCCTTCACCTCCAGCAGCAAATTCAGCAAGAGTTCACTGTCATCACCGCTGGTGTGACCGAGCCCTGGCACTATGTCAGCGCAGGAATTAATCGGTCTTGATTGGGCGAAATAAAACCTGCGTACTCCCAACCCTCCATTGCATTAGAGTATTAGTGGACCGCAGTGTAAGCAGTGTTGAATTACATATTCCTGGAAACCCCATGTACATTTTGTGTCCACTAATGTTATACAGCTTGATTTGACTGCTGTAGCATGAGTAATGTGTATTGATTGACTCAGCTAAGGTTGATTACAACCTCACTTTATACCTGCTTTTATTTAGTTTCATCTTCTGCTGGAGTGCAAATATTTGTACTTGGTAAAAACATTATCGCTTAGTAAAAGTGCAATTCTTCAACATTTGCGCACTTTCAGTTCTGGTGGTGTTAACTAGTTAGGGTTCTTCTTCTTCTTCGTTGTTGGACTTTTCCTAGTCATCAAACATTATCAAATACCAGTATATGTTGAAACACTGATAAACGGAGCTTCTGTCTGAAGAGGTACACCCAGTAAAGCCGGGACTTAAGGCATGTCAGGCTATAATGGCAAATGGAATTAGAGCAGAGCATGTCTTTCATGTGGTAACAGGCCTATTTGTTGGAGTTGGGGGACCGTGCCTTTATGTTACTTAAATGGCTTTATGAGACTATATTTCTATATATAAAAAAGATCTTTTTACCGCAAGCACCACAGAGGGGGTTTTTCATGTAGTGAATATATAAAGTTATGAGGTTACTCTCTCAATCTACTACAGCATCATTTAAAAGTAGGTGGTGGAATGTACTCAAGCACTGCACTTCAGCACAACGTAGAGGTACTTTACTAAATATTGTAATTGTTACTGCACTAAAAAACTAACAACTATAGATGATTACGAAGGATACAAACAACAGTTAGATTTTGGGACAGTTTATATTTACTTCAGGACTGTTGAAATAGTTTTTTGGGACGGTGGTGACTCACCTGGCGAAGATCTGCACTCTACTGAATGCACATGTTCCCCTTAGGTTGAATTGTATTGACTTTGGTGGCCCATTTACTTTCCATATAGTTCCATAATCAGGTCAAAATCTTATTAACAAAATAGCTTCTGGCCAAATACATGTAAAACTAATAACCTTCCCATCAGCCTTAGCTGTACTTATTTTCTTTGTTTAGTGCTATTTAGCAAATGTTACCATTCCAACAAGCTAAACCACTGTAAGCTGGTGAACATGTTAAACATTACACCTGCTTAGCATCAGCATTTTAGCTCCGTATTTGGGAGCATATTCGCATGCTGACGTGAGCATTTTTGTGGAGGCACCGCTGTGCCAAATTACACCTCAAAGAGCCACTAGCATGGCTGTAGACTGTTTGTCTTGTTTATTATTATTTTTAAATCAGGGGAAAGTTTTGTAATTTACCAGCAGGTGGTTCCTGTCTGCGTGATTTACAATGTTTAAGGCAGACAAGTGATGTCCGTTCTATTTTCAGTGACATGGGAATACGTATGTCTCAACTCTGCCAACTCATGCTAAATCTAGAATCCAATTTCCCCACCTTCATTATCCAACGTAATGAGTTCAGGGCACTTCAGGTGAGAAAGCTTGTGTGGACCATAAATCTGTCACTATCTGCGGTTAGACTAACTTACTCATTACACCTTGTTGAAGAGTCATTTGGCAACATAGTGAGTTTTGTTAAAGGATGTCCTCCCTTGGGGTTTCTTTCTTTTGAGGAGTCTTCGCAAGTTTGTGACTTGTTTTAGAACATGTTTGTCTCTTTACAGAAGTTCTAACTTAAGATCTGACGTACAAAGCATTTATCATCATGACGCACAAGGCAGCAGTTGACACATGCATACAACATCCAAAATAAGAGTTTATAATTTCAGCTGAACAAAGAGTCTATTATGGCCGACTCCGGGGCAGAGAGAAGACGCTGACTGCTGATATTTCTGTTTGTTTAAACATTTTATTCACAGTCAAACAACGTTAATTTTGGTTTGCGGGATGTTGGCGGTCGGGGGTTTGTAGAGCGGTGTGAAGAGCAGATGGTCTGAGTGAAAAACCTGCTCAAAAACAAAACTGGCAGTTGTGGCAATTTTTTCCCCTCTCTCAATTGTGAAATTCTTGTTTTGTCACTGCTCTGGTGAGACAACAGACATTTGTTTTAAGCTTTTGTTTGATTTTCTGTATATTCAGTACAATGCAACAATCATAGTAGAAAACGAGCGAAAGACCGGGTTTGTTTAGCTCTCAGTGAACGCAAGAGAAAAAGAGAGAGCCCCATTCCCAGCCATAGCGCACACATGGGAGTCTTTTCCCAGTAGTGTCTTAAAATAGTCACAGAGGGCTTTTCAATTACACAGGCCACGCTATAAGAAGGGGCCCAATCATAAAACCAGAGTGTTTACCTCCTCTGTAAATCTTACTCTGCTTTGATTAAGGGGACAGAAGGCGGCTGGGAAGCTGGGACTGAAAGGACAAGACCGGGGGGGTAGATACTGTACAAAAACTGTCGGAAACACAATGAGAGTTGTAATTGTCAGTCATCTGTGACCTGAGGCCGGCAGAGCATCCACCATAATGTTAGCTCAGCCCTGTAACACTAGAAGTACACACGGAGAGCGAACATGAGTGGGGTCATTACAGAGGCGAAGTTAGGTCAGGTCTGTGTTAAAGGGGCAGTGCTTTATTTTACATGTCAAAGTCAATTAAGTCATCATGGGGAGTGCTACTAAGCCTGTGAAAACAGTTGTTTAACATCCATTAAAATGACTCAAGTGACATCACCTGAGTCTCAGTCCCTTTTTCCCATAGGTATTTTTGTTTTTACTCACACGTTACTCACACGAGCTTGGAAGGACATGAAACTCTATTGGTTGAGTCAGCATATAAGTCACAGAAAATATCTGCTTCTTTGATTTATATATATTTTTTAAAGTAAAAAAATAAAAAAGGGTACAAACCTGTGTACATACATACATAAAATGGGCTACACCTACCAAGGTGTATTTCAGCAAGAAACATCCAATCACAGAGTTCGCAAATTCTATTGCGTGCGCTGGGTGGCAGCTAAAGATTAGGTTGTTGAGTAAAAGGGATTTTACAATCTTCAGGGGATTCTGTGGTTATTTTAAAAACTCTGATGCTGGTTGCACAAGATATTGACAGCTTGACAATGCGCAACATCACTCCAGTTAGAGACTGCAGATGGAACAAACACCTGCTGCCTTCAGATGCCTGTAAAAACAGTAAAGTATTAAGGCGCACCAGAGAACACGAGTGTTGATATTTGCATGTTGAAAATAACCCTTCCCAGCGCCTGCAATGTATTATAATGATAACAGCCAAAAGAAGCCCAAACTTGTCTTCTCACAACATGACGTCTTCAGACGTTACCTACATTTTTTGTCCCTTTGCGCCTATGAAAACAGCAATTTGTGGTTGGGAGTTATGTGTTATTTTTTTGTCATTGTGCCCAAGAAATTGGCAAGAAATTGTTATATTAAGTAATTCCCTGTAAATTTCCTGCTTTTTTACATTTCTGTTTGTGTGCATATTAAAAAAACAAGATATAATGTCAGTTAGTGACCTTTAGGTAGGTGTATTTTTAAACTTTGGAGAAAGCCAGGGTAGCTGTTTCCTGCTTCTTTCAGCCTTTATGCTAAGCTAATCACCTCCTTGCACCAGCGCCATACGTAACGTACAGACATGAGAGTGGTATTTATCTTCTCATGTGCATGAGTGTCATCAACCTTAATCTTTTATAACGATAAACATTACAAAAGGCTTGTCCTCATCTGAACTACAGGATTCCCTCACTGTCATCATGGAAAATGATCCACCTCCTGCGCGCAGGCTCACACACACACACACACGCACACACACGAAAGTTCATGTGTGTTACTTTATACGTCTTTATAGAAGCAATGGGTGCTTACAAGGGCGTAGACGCGGTTATAGAAAAGGATTTCCACACGTGTTCCCAGGTTTCATTGTTGATCGCTGTTTTGAGGAACCAGCTCAACCTGTTTGGACAGAATTCCCTTTCAATAAGACACAACGTAAAAGGACATCTTTTACAGCACACCTTGCTCTTCATGTTGCACTACAGGTGAGATCATGGTGTTGCTTTTCCCTCGGCTAAACAAACACTAAAACCAACGTTCAGGATATTATTATCAAAGAGCAAACTGTTTACTGCTGAGCTGGAACTCCTGAGTGCTAAAACACTGCAGAGTTTTTATCTGCACATGTCGTTCATCTTCAGTGCATATAAATATTTAACATCTTCTTTATTTCTTCTGTCTGTTATTTATTAATTACCATAACCTCTGGGTTTACAACAAACACAGTGTGGAAGGAAATGCTCGACATTTTCAGTCACAGCTGTCAAATACCCACACCTCAGAGAGACGACGGTGTCCATTTAAAAATAAATATATTAAACAAATACTTGTTTTTGAATGTAGGACTTAGGTATAAATCATTGATGCTCATTTAGGGGAACATTTGATTTTTGTTGATCTTTAATTCAGCAGGTCATTCTCAGCATAAACAGCCCCGTCTGATCTTTTTCTGCTGGCTGGATATTCAGGGGATTATGTTTTTAACGACCTTCTCCTCATAGGAGGCAGATCATCCCTAATCAATATTTAAACGCATATATTAACATTATCCAAATTGATTAAGTCCCTTTGCATCCTTAAATGTTGTTTATCAAAGGAAAGGTCACTTGATGTATTTGGCTGTCCAACAGGGTATCTTCCTGAGGGCACCATAGGAAGACATGGTGTAATATTGATTAATGGTTTAGCTTAGCTTAGGTTTATCATCACTAATGATTCACAAGTAAATGTTTACACATCGCTTCAGGGGAACAATACAGAAGACATCTGTGTGTGTTTTACAAATAAAAGAGTCGCATCGGAGAAGCAGAGGATAATTAAAGCAAGACATTTAAACCATCAGAACTGAAACGAAAGATCACGTCAATGAAAAAACATAAAAATGATGTTCAGAGCTTAATGACTCATAGTTCACACTCACAAATGTCTCACCCCTGCAGCTGAGTTAATCCGCTGCTCTGTATTGGTGCGGTGTGCTGCAGGATTTTAGGCAGTGCAGTAAAACTAAGTTCTTCTTAAAGCTCCTTCTTCAAAAATGTATGAATCTCACATATATTTCTGTTCAGGAACCTTTTTCAAAGTCGTTTTTACAGCACGTGACTATTCTGTTTTTGTTTTCATTGAAAGCGACTGAAGTATCTGTGTGGACCCCGGGAAGACTAGCCCCCACTTTGTGGAAGCTAATGGAGATCCAAATAAAGAATAAAGAATAAAAAACATGTTGAGAAGAACTCCAAGAAACACGAGACAAGCCTTTCATCTCATTTGTGATGTGCCGATAGCAGAAACCTTCTTGTTCTGACAATGAAAATGGAACAAAGCAGTTGTAACAATGAATACAAGTACTTCTCATCCTTTATTTCTAAGACTGCAGGCTGATGTAAGTTCACTCACCAAGTCTGACTGACTCCAGCTGATATAAAAATTGATTCAATTTGAGAACAGAGCATTACATTATAAATCCTGGCAGGGATAGCATTTTTAATGAACACATAGTGGTGTGTGATTCCTGTCTAATGCTCCATTTGGCACGTAGGAGGAGGTAAGATGATGTTACAGGGTGAAACACAAGCATTAAAGATTTTTTATTATTTTATAAAACAATGGAGAACAGAGGAGTAGTTTAAAGCTTATCAGCGCACTACTCAGTCATTCTCCCTCCCATGTCGACAAGGGACCTCTGGGCAAAAAGAGAGGCAGGTTTCAGAAGAAGGCAGAACTTCTCTGATTATTGCTGGAGACATACAACTAAAAAGATGGATTGTATGTGCATGAATCAGCATGCTGAAATGCTAACAGTTTTGTAGATAATCTGAGGCATAACAATGCCAATTTGGCCTCTTTGTCCTCAGATCAAAAACGTGGACTTGGTTCACTCTTGTCTGGAAATTCCCGTCCTGAAAATTTCTCAGATGTTGAAGATCAAGCCAAATGAATAAGCATATGTTTGAGAATTCCCACAAGCTGAACGGGATTGCTTTCAATGCAAGGAAAATGCTTCCAGTTTGTGATCCGTGTGAGCCAACATGGCCAACTGAGGACACAGACACTTCTGATCAGGACTGACTGAAGTGCCACCAGAGCACTGACACAATCTGCTCCATCTGTGCAGGTTGTGCGAGCTTCCATGTGTGAATAAAAGGCATTTTACATATTTTGATATCCAGCCATGAAGCTTTTCAATTTTTTTCATCTCCTTCTGTTGTATCTGGTGGTATCTATCTGGTGTATAGGCCTTTTATATCTGGTAGAATGTGTCATTTTAATGCCGTGGTACCACACAAAGCATACCATAAAGATTCATTTTTTATAGGCTACATGTTTGTATAGAGACAGGTAGAATAAATAAAGAAGCATGAAAACAATGTGTACATGTTGTTGTATCATAAAGAAGATTTATACAAAGACTACACCATTTGATTGGATTTCTTGTAAGCCTATAAAAAAGGCTGAAATTTATTTTTCTGCATCATGCGCCAATCGTCCATTTTAAAAATAGGCCAGATCTGAAGTCAAAACAACAGCTTATAGTTTACAACACAACCGAGAGGAAACTGCCTCAATCACATTCCTCGTTCTGAAAATCCAACCCTCTCTGTCTTTCACTAACATAAACTTATCTTTGGATTTCCTGCCTCAAAGTGTAAGTCCACCAGTTCTGATTCAAAGCCAAGGGACCGCCTTTTTCTCTTTCTCAGCTTTGCAACCATTCATGCCCTGTGGAGCGAACGCTGCACCCAAACAGTATCTCCATGGTGACACACATACTGTATATATACCAACCTTTAAAAGGTGTGTATCTGTGTGTCTTTTTCTTTTTTTTGTCTCTACCTAACAGGTCTTTGAATCGTGACAACGGTTGAACGTCAACGTCAGCGGATGAGGGGTTTCCCTCTTCATGGCCTCTGGTAGCCCAGGCAACATTGACAAACATTGGCCCAGACTTGAGCCTGCATACCAGAGGATCTCCCAGGAAGTCCAAAAGGCTTTCCTGGCGTGTTGTTATTGTTGTTGCTATAGTAGTGGCCACCAGCCAGCGAGTGTGTACAGGTGAGAGCAGGTACACGTACTGCACCTCTGTTGCCTTCCTTTTATACTGGATAGAAATAGAACACACCTAAAAGACGTCACAGCTGATACAACAGTGTGCACTTTCTCACCAAACGTTACAGTCACGCAACATTGAGTTTATACTTTATGAATAGAAACTGAAATAATTATGTGTGCATGTCTCATTGACTAAATCGCCTGGAGAAATTACTTCAGGTCTGTAAAATAATAATTTGCAGAATCAAAGCAGCACAGAGACACTTTAGATTATAGTTTTCTGACCTGACCCTTGAAAAAGTCAGTGTACGTCGTCCTGAGTGTGTGTGTGTGTGTGTGTGTGTGTGTGTGTGTGTGTGTGTGTGTGTGTGTGTGTGTGTGTGTGTGTGTGTGTGTGTGTGTGTGAGCGTGTGTGTCACGGTCTCTCGAGAGGCGAGAGGCTTGCAGCCGTTCAGTGCAAACACAAACCAGGGCCATCTGCATGCCTGGATCGCCTCCAACAACAACACTAGCACACACACACGCGCACGCACACTTTACATGATATCATGAATTGGGTGTCGTAGCACCTCATCTTTCGACGTAAATGTATACGCCTGGGGTCCGAGGCAGATGTTCTAAATATTCTGATAACCAAAAGGAGTTTTTGGCAACAATTTCCCATGAAAACTCAGAGATGTTGAACAATTAACATAGTAAATTTGATCATTACGGTTTAAATTAAATAACAGCTCCTGCAGTGTTTTTAATGGTTTTACATCACACAGATTGTGGGTTAGATATGTCTTGCCTTAGGTCCTGGTTTTACCGTTGCTGGATAATGTTGGGAAAACAAGTAAAGTGTGTTGTTATGAAACAGTGACTGATGCTGTGTAGCAGCAGGCCAAAGTGAAAATGCTTCTTTCCCTTCGAGAGATTTGTATTGGAAACCACAGATCCATGGCACAGGACCATGTAGGCCTTCCTCTAGCACTACACAGATCCAATTCCACAGGAAAATGTGTGTATGTAAGTAATTCTGAGTGTGTCGGTAGGCCAAGCATGCTTTAAAAAGGTTTCAGTTGGTTTCATTCGTATCTCTAACGATAATTGTAACCGAGTGCATTGTCGAAGATAAACAACCTGCAACAGGTTGCCATCATGGCTGTAATGAACATCTGATGAATGCACTGGCATGTTAACATGTGTAAGTCCGCATCCTGAAGCTCTTGGCAGCCAAACAAAACTCCAGTTGGGTGTAATTCAATTGGTCAACCCAAGGAAAAACTACCCCCCCCCCCCCCCTCACATACCTAGAGTGGATGGAAACTTCACATGCCTTGGATTTAAAAAATGTCCAAATGTTTTTTAGGACTCATCCCCGAACAGCAACTTGAACTTGATACCTCCTTCTACGATCTTCTTTTTCTTTGTCTTTTCTCGTCTTTAATGGAAATGTTTTGGAAGAAGACATACTTAACTAATTAAATCTTTGAGGTTGTCCTCTTGATCCAAGTTACAAGAGCGATGGGATCCCAGCTGTATATACTGTACAGTCAACCATCCATCAAGCTGGCCCCCTTTCTCTCTGAAACTCCCCGACTTCCCTTTGAACCCATCACTGTGGACTGAGAAATGAAAAACATTGGACGGTCACGACAGTCTGCTGCATCCTCTTATCAGCCATGCAGACAGCTAATACGTATGGATTATTAATCACCAAGTGTCCAGATTGTGCTGGAGCCTCTCGAGCTGTAGCGCAGATTGTCATTGAGTGGAGAGCTTTGTTTACTAAAGACGCAAAGTTGTGTTTTTCAAGTTAATGGTGAAAAATTGTGTATTTCCTTTATGGTGACACTGGACAGAATGCTTTTCTTATTCAGTCCATGGACTTCTTCAAAAAACTATATAATATAACAAAATATTTTATTTGAGTGATGATGGTAACCTTTGAAGACAAATGAAAGTATGTACATAATGTGGGTATTTCTTATCTTTATGTCCTTATTATCTTATTATTAAAATGTCAGAGGACGACAAAAGTGATTACTATTCATCCTTAAGTGGAAATGTGCGTAGCAAATCCTAATGCAATCCATCTAATAGTTGACTAGACATTTCAACCTGATGCTGGCGCTAGAGGAAAAGTCAGGGGACCATGAATGTCAAAACTGTTACCCCAATCAATCTATAAAATATTTAGATATTTCACAGATTAAGTAAAGAAATGTCCTTCTGGTGGCGCTAGAGGAAAAGTCAGGGGATCGCTAAAGTCATTCAAATTCCTTCTCTGGACGCCATAGACACACGTTCCAAATTTCAAGGAAATCCATCCAAAATATATCAAGACTGAGGGATCTATAAGAGCTAAACATCTAAACATTGTGATGGTACTAGAGGAAAAGTCAGGAGATCCCTCAAATCAAACGTCATGGCAATCCATCCAACCGACAAACCTGGTATCTCAAAGTGCTTTGTCTTTTCACGATCGGAGTGACAGAACACATCAGATTAGATTAAACTTGACCGTGAGTTGAAGTCATCACTTTAATCTGACCTTCAGCGGTCTTTTTCCAGGTGGGTTTTCCGATGAGTCACACAGACGTTTTGCAGTTTTGTGATGGGATTAGATGCATTACATTGCTACCAGCGTGTTCCGCACATGTGATCCGAGTCTTATCAGATCTACAATGAAAGTCCTCACAGTGGAAGGGACAAACATAGTTACATGGCAAAGCTTTATCATAAATAACAATCACACGCTCACCAAGGAGTTACCTGGATACAAAGATGTTTTCATGTTACCAATCATCTCAGTGGGCATGTTACTGCTGATGCTTTCATTAAATTTTAATGTTATGTAAGAGCATTTTGAGAATTTGGGTAAAGCCCTCAGTGGCAAACATGCATATTGAAGATAATCATTGAACATAATTTTAATTTCCCAAGTGTATAGTAATTAAGACAAAACAACCCTTTATGTTTGATCTTTTTAGTTTTTTTATGGAGTAATCCCTAATCACATGGTTGTGTTAGTCCAAGGTAACAAAAGTCGATTTTTTATTAGTCTATTAATATTATTCAATATATGTTACCAGTGAGACTCACTTATAATTTCCTAGTTAAGAACCTCAGTTGTGAACAAGCAGATTCTCCACTGCCTTCAACTTTTCTCTCTCTACTAAATCTCATATTCGTATCATCACATCACATCATTTCTCCTTTGTAACGCATCAATTATATTTGTCTTCCTTTATTGCTCAGGTATGGAGGTATGGTCTTCTTTTTTCTGCCATCTAAAGCAGACTCAATGAGCACGCCACAAACTGCTAACAATCTCAGGGTGACTGTGGACAACAATCTGTTGTGTCAGGCCGATATCACAGCTGCACAATTCCCTGTCCCCCAAGATCTCTTAAAGAAATATTACGCTTTTATTACACCGTCCTCCCACTCTCATATTTCAAATATTTTCCATCTTTATTTAAGCCGTTTTCAAAATGTCTTTACCTAGCAATAGACAGGACATAAACCCTCCAGGCAGATGTTACATTATTCTGCTGTTGAATGTGTTATTAGGATTTGCTCTGTATAATAATGTCAGTGGCAAATTAAGTTAATCAAATGCAAGTCAAACAACAATCACAAATATGGTCCAAAACAAGCCAGATCCCTTTTAAGTCTTATGCCATGTGACAGGACTTAGATATGTGACGGTCTTCTGTTTTAGTATCTTTTGGCGCCATCTAGTGACCTTTTCTCTGTGCTGTCTGACTGTTTGTAATACAAGGAAAGTAATGCATCATGAAATAAATGTTAGAGTGGTGTAGGACACTGACAGATTTCCATTTGACTTCAAAAGGAAAACTGGGTCAAAGCCATAAAAACGCAGGCAACCCACACCTACAGTATACAGAGCCGACAAATATGTGAGAGTGAGAACGTCAAGGTGGAAAAAGTCACGGCTGTTCATGGGAATTGTAGCGATGAAGCCGGTAAAGCAATAACATCTGGATCAAAGGATAGCTGCATGAAATTTCCAGCAGGGAAACCAGAATGTCAGAAACCATTGTTAGGTGGGAGAGCAAAAAAACAGATGTGATTTGAAGAAGTATTGCATAATGTAAGGGTTGATCTGGGTATCACCCCACCGCTGTAATTAATTTAATCATATTCACTGGGCTCACTCCCTGAGAACGATCATATATAGTGGCTGAACATTTGTGTCTGACTCACAGAAATTATATTAAGAAAATAATGTCAGTGTCAGTGACACAATGAGGGCTTTACCATCTGTACACAGTCCATCCCGAGACGCTTGATTCAGATAAAGAAAAGATGGCAAAAGCTTTATAATACAGCCCGCTATTATAGTGTCATTTGGTTGTATGTGGGAATATAAACACACACACACGTATACACACACACACATACAAGAAGAGGCACAGATGATACAGATACCTTTTCACCGCTTGCTGCTGCACCCACTTTCAGATCAGGACAACTACCAACCAACGCCCAAAGAGTGACTAACAGTCATCTCTACTTCACGGTCGGCAAAGTGTCTGATGATTCAAAGCATGGACAATGTCCAGGAAAATGCAGTGGGAGCGAGAGTCTGTAAGCCATTATTGGAAGAGATTGGTGAAAACATGTTGTCCAGATCAACAAAGTCCAACTGTATCCTAGACGAGGAACATGCCTGTGTAATATCGTGTCTTTATGTGTAAGTGCTTGCTCTGATGAACTACGACTGAAAATATTTATGTTGGGTTTTGGTTCACAGCAGTTTGGAATTTGCTCTATATTTGAAGCCACAGAAATTATTTTCTTCCTTCCTCAGTCTACATGTCCTTGAGATTTCATCACCCTGATGTTTGCGTTTATTCATCTGGGGCTCATTAAGCCAGAGAACACAGAGTGATACAGGAATGACAAGCATGTTCATGGAATTTAACGATTCCTAAACATCTTTAGAAAGCAATGGTCTGAAATGTTCTCTGAAGGATTCTTTTACCTCTTCATAGCCATCATAAATCTGACAATGTGACTTCTAAAGCAATTCAAATGCAGGCAGAGTTACATCTCTCTGTACCCGAGTGATCGATGGCTTTTAATATCTCTGGTTCTTCTCTCATCCAGGTCAGTGGGTTCAGTCAGCTTTAGCATAAATCCATCAGTAGGCGGCACTGCAACACATGACATAAATTCATATCATGAAATCTAAAATTGTGTCATTGGTATTATCATTAGTAGCTGTAGATAATAGCATAATCATTCCTATTTGAATTAAAATAGGTTTTATTTTATGCATAATTTTTCAGATCTTTGTCGCTAAATCTCAATGATTTTGTAACTTCAGATCGCAGTGGGTTCATCTTTAATGAGGCCGGACTCGAAAAGGTTTCACTGTGAAGTTCTGTGTTTTTTTAACACACACACAGACACACACAAAAGATACACCAATTACTGTGTGACCACTGGTGACAGCAGGGCAGAGCTGCACAGTCCTACTGGGACTTTGATGTGTCGTTATCCACATAAAACTCTTTATGCCTCACTGGTTAATGTGCAGCACCAGACTGCGTCCATATCTTCCTCTCTTCATGCACACACTGCAATGCCCTGCACTGGGCTCAGTTGTAACAAAAGAAGAAGAAGAAGAAGAAGAAGAAGAAGAAGAAGAAGAAGAAGAAGAAGAAGAAGAAGAAGAAGAAGAAGAAGAAGAAGAAGAAGAAGAAGAAGAAGAAGGAGGAGGAGAAGAGGAAGCAGATTTGCACACTGCACGATAGACGTACAAGAGATTATTTTTTAGATTACATTTTTATGACTCATGTTATGTCATCCGTCTCGATGGTGATTCATGGAGGGTGGTCATTTAGAGAGAATTACATAGAGAAAAACAAATGTGTCACTTTCTGCTGTTTACAATATATATTTTCTTTTTAATAAAAAAGATTTTAAATAATTAAAACTTTCAATTGATTGCTTGGTTTGACTAGAAATAGCAGCATGTTATTATAGATTGGTTATATTGATTGACATAGCTGACGAAAGAAACTGCATCTACATGACATACCTCTCTCAAAGCTGTCCAGTAAATACATCAGAGGCGAGGTCTAATTTACTACTCTCGTCTCTCTTCGACCACTCTTCAAAGATCACAGAAACACACCAATAATTTTGTATCATCAAAATGATTTATGGTGTTAGATCATGTTGGAGAAAATAGGCCGATCATAACGATCTGTAGCCCAGTTGACAGCGAGATAAATTATATTGCTTTACTGGCCCCTGCCCTATCCGACCTACATATGAAAAGATATAGCAGTATCTCGTTAATACAAAATGTAACATGTATGGACTGCAGTGCTTTCGTAAATAAGATGGTATAAAGGTGGTAAAAGGCAGTTTTGATTGATTACTGTTGGCTCAGATCGAGAGTATTTTCATTCTTGGTTTTTTTCCATCAGAGTCATAAATACTGAGTCATTACTCTAAGTGAAACCCACCATTTATGGATGATATCTGACGGTTAATATGCATCGTTTCATGGCAGCAAATATGCACGAGGTTAGCCCAAAGTCAAGATCTGACTGTCTGGCTGAATAATTTAGATCAACAATTCTCACCCAGGGGTCCTTGACCTTTTGCCAGGGAGTATATACTGTACGTGGAAAGCAGCTCAATACATTTGATTACATTTAAATTTGATGAAAATACACATTTTGAGTCTATAAACAGCAGAACACTTTGATGCAACTAAGGGTGCATAAAAAGCAAACAAGAAGAGAAGAAAAGTGTAATAACCTAAAGAAATAATGGATAAACAGTGGAAATAGAGAGCTAAAAGTAATTATTAAACGATTAGTTGAAATAAATAGCTTAGATAAATGGTTTAAATTGTTGGCTAAAATAAATGGATAAATGGTCGGAACCATTAGTAATGGATACGTTATTAAAATTGTCAGCTAAAAGTACATTTTTCAAAAACGTTAGAGAAATTGACATTCACAGATAGAAGTGATAAATAGCCCGGTGGAATAGAAAACCTAAACATTGACTGTTGGTGTTGATGAAGGCTGCGGAGGTCTGAGAGAAAAGGATGGGAATCATCACAGACAATGATTTAATATTTATTCCACAACAGTCGCTTTAGTACTGTGGGGGAACTCGATGTCTAATTTTAAAAAGACATTTGACCTTATTCAAGCCATTCTCAAATGCCATTTGTCTGTGTATTTGTCTGTGTCCGTCACCTTTGTACAGTAACCTATGGTCAAATTCAAAAATTTTGTGATTTCATTTCATGCCGTCTCATAAGATTGAATCAATATTCTCAACAAAAAATAAAAATCAACATTGAGCACTCTCTGTCAGTACTACCAGTAACAACAATAAGAGTATACATGTCCAGGATTTGAACACTCATCCAGACAAAGAGAGGATTACAGGGAGTCAACATGCATTAATCTAAAGAAAGGTTGATGCTCTTAGTGTGGAATTCATCAGATCCTGTAATTGAGCCTGTGGGCTGCTGTGCTCACCTGCCTGGGCCTCACCAGCACACAGTAATGAGCCTGCTTGTCCACTGGAGTTAGTGATAAATGACACGGAGCCATAATGGCTCCACTCATGTGATTGACAGCACGGTGAAGCAGGACTCGGCCCTGTCATTCACACACACACACACACACACACACACACACACGCACACACTGTTGAGACAACAGTGGTGAGAAACGTATGCATGTAGCTTAAGAGTTCACTACGCAGGGTTTTCTTAGTTCCCTCTGTTCTGTTTTCCTCGTCATTGATGATTTTCTCTCTGATAATGATTTAAATTATTATTTGGCTCAGGTTACATTATGTAGGCGTACTGTAAAGGTAATGATTTGAATATTTTGTGTTTGGGTGTTTACTAGTGGTGGGCGGATCGATCTAAAATATCGATGTATCGTATACATCATATACCAACGTTGGTATCGGTATTGATCAATACTTGCGTTATGAGATCGATACTTAAGTTTCAGTTTCTCTTCTCTACATTCAGTACACAACTCCCATTAAATCATCGAGGTTGTGCAAACACTTCTCCTCTCACTCACTTCGCTCATGCTCACTCTGCCCCCCCCCCATGTGAGTGTTGCCGCCGTGCAGTAACGTGACGTCACTCAGCAGCGTTTGGTCTTATTTTACAACTGCAGACCAAAATAATACAATCTGCGATGTTTGCCGAAAACAATGTTGTGGCTACACCACAAATGTATACAAACATCTAAAAACACACCCAAAAGACAACTCCAAGCTGCAAATTAAAAGGAGGGAGGAGGGAAATCCCCAAACCACAACCAGACCCCCAGCACCAAGACAGAAGTCACTGGCAGAGGCCTTTCAAAGAAAGTGTCGGAATCGGCATTACTGGCCCTGTATTTACTTTGTATCGGATCAATACCAAATTTTGCAGTATCGCCCACCCCTAGTGTTTACCCAGTGTTCACCTAAACGCTAAAACATATCAGCAACACTGCAACATACCAAGCTACAAATAACAAATCAATAAATGCTTTGCATACTTAAAATAGCCCTGTTTATAAAGTGCGTCACAGTGCATGTGCAGAACAACTATGATCGAGTGTGGTGCTGACAATGTTCCATTTTAACTGAATTTAACCATCAACCCAGCTGTGTTCAGCTCATTAAATTATACATTAGTCAATTTTACCGTCTAATCTGAAACATCTTTAAACTAGTCTGCATGTTGTAGTTTTGAAAGTACAAAGACGGTCACTGTAACCACTTCTGTTTTCTTAGATACTAATGATATTTGACTGCAGTTTTGTAGCAAAACTCAAAATGAATTACCTGTATGATCTGGAATAACCAATGCAGCAGTGTAGCCTACCCTATATATACTGTATGTATATATATATATATAGATATACACACATGTGAGTGTGTGTGTGTGTGTGTGTGTGTGTGTGTGTGTGTGTGTGTGTGTGTGTGTGTGTGTGTGTTTTGAATTGTCATGTGCTTTACAAATTGCCACAGAGTTTCCATATCTAGTCATACACACTGTAAAAGACAAAACATGCAGCATTGTCTTCAATGTGCAATGTGTAAAGTGAAAATAATCTCCATAAATGCATGGTAGACTGTAAAACTTGTCAATAGCCTTTCTATAAAAATGATATCCTTAAGGGCATTTTTTTAATGTGGAAAAAATGGTGGGTCAACAACTATTTTTGACAGATGCAAAACCAGAAAATTACACAGTTTGAACATTTGACATAATACACCGTTTCACACACATTTGATAAACAGTTTAACACAGTGGACTGGCCTGTTCTTATATGGCTTAATTCCCCAATGTTATCGAGTTGTGCTGCTTCCTTCATGTTTGGTAATCCTCTCAGAAAGATGCTTGAGATCCTGAAAGCTTGTTCTTGACCAGGTACCATTCCCTCCAAAAAAGCATCTTCGCTGGCATGCAAGCAGTTTGCCATGTGTTCCTGGAGAACAACTCCACGTTGAATGGGCTTAATAGCAGATGTTTGGGTTATAACAGTGTCCCGCGACAGGTGGACTCCGACATGTTTAATTTCAATGTTTTTTTCAAAAGGCAGACTTTCAAATGTGTGCTATAGAAAATAATCTAAATAGTTCACGGTGACTACAGTTACTATCGTCTAACTTCAGACAACTACAGCCAAATGACAACAACAGTAACTTGGCAAAAAGCCAATCAGAGGGCAGCGTGGCAATAGGTCAGCCTCATCAGCTCTTTGAACATGTGCATTGTTGTTTTCACACACTAACAGCAATTGATATTGCACATGAGGCTATCCACACAAGAAATATGATAAATAGGACAATAATAATGTTTTATGTCATGCATTAATCCAGAATTATGATTTCTAAATTACTCTGTACCACTAAAACTACACTTTTGTTTCCTGCCAGCAGATTTTTTTGTGCTGTTTTGGATACAAAAGATAAGTGATGTCATTCACTCAGTCAAGGTTTACCTGTTTGTCCAAAATCTTGGCGACTACTGGCCACATTTCCATAAGATTTGCTGTGGATATTGATAGTGGAGGATGATTCATAGACAGAAAACATAGCAACAGACTCCTGGCAGGCACTGGGGCTCTGAGAAGAGAGATCACTAGCAAAATACAGAACGGTAGTGCAGAGAAAGCGTTGAGGCCATCTGGTTTCTCAAGAAGAAGATGGCAGCTCTAGCACAGAGTTGAATGGGTAACATGCAGGATGACAATTATCATCCAGGGGCGACAATTATCACGCTGCCTTCATTGTATTTAACTTCTTAAGTTAAATAAGCAAAGCCTTTTTTTAATAGTTCCATAAGTTCTACACTGTCCTCTAAATTCTCAATAAATCTTTCATCTTTTCATTCATACGTCTCTGATATAGGCTGTGAATGTGTTCTGTGCCATTCAGCAGTGAGGGGCCAGCAGCTTTTTATTTCAATACTTTATTTCATACATTTTCTGGTGTGCTACACCACTTTGAGTACCTACACTTTTTCAAACACACCCAATGGCTCCACGGTATCAGTGTTTACCACAACAATGCAGCACCTGGACATAATGCCGCTATAGCAGGCAATATCAACTAACCACTTAGCATTAACCAGGAAAATGGCTGCAAAGGTTTTGCTGTCATAATGCTAGGGAGCAGTGCCCTGGTAGACAAACGTTTAAGGCTCTCTCTATCTCTCTCTCTCTCTCTCTCTCTCTCTCTCTCTCTCTGTCTCTCTCTCTCTCTCTCTCTCTCTCTCTCTCTCTCTCTCTCTCTCTCTCTCTCTCTCTCTCTCTCTCTCTCTCTCTCTCTCTCTCTCTCTCTCTCTCTCTCTCTCTCTCTCTCTCTCTCTCTCTCCTGTTTGCCTCTCTATGACTATTTGTTCAATAGAGGCAACAATGCTCAAACCATGGGCTGGGGAGAGTTAAATGCATCATTAATCCAAATACTTATGTCCACTGTATTTAGATGTGTGTCAGAGTAAACACATGCATTTCCTGTTTTAATAAAAAACTATAGAAATGCATTAAAATGATGAAATTAAGTGGTTTGACAGTGACACAAATGTATCACTTTCCTGCTCAAAACTTTGATACTGTACACCAGGGGTCACTAACAAGCGGACCGCGGTCCGAGTCCGGACCCAGACGCCGACCTATCCGGACCCGGTTTACTCGGTTTAACTCACAGACCAATTGCATGCGAGTTAAGCCATCCCACGTGATGCTACTCAGCCAATCAAATATGTACATTCCAGGCGGCAAACATTGCGACTCTGACAGATGAAAGGCGAGAGGCGCGTGACAGACGGAAATCGATTAGACAAGTTAGCGATACAGGGAGAGAAGACGGAGAAAGGGAGAGAAACACTGAAGAAGAGAACAATAACTACTCATGGCGCTCTCCAAGAAGAGAGAAGTCAACAGAGCTTTCAACCCAGAATGGACTCATTCATGTTCATCCTTCCCACTGGAGCACAACACCAGCGTCTCATATGCTCAGAGACCGTGGTGCTCATTAACAGTGGTGATGTGAAACGCCACTACGAGACAAAGCACAACGTTTTTGACCAAACATACCTACTTAAGTCTGAACTGAGGGCACAGAAAATAAGCACTCAGAACTCAATGTGATTTTGATTTGTGACAAAATAAAGCAAATAGGCCATCTGTCATCATCATCAGCTACAGAGAACAGTTTAACCCAGGATGTCAAGTAAAAATAAATATTGTCGAAATGTTTTTGAATTGTACTTTCTTTATTAGATTTGACAGTCAGCTGTTGATGACGTGCAGACGTTGATACAGCTACTAGGCTGCTTCAATATATCTCACACTAATTCATAACGCAAGTTAGACATTATGATACTCTGATACCTTTGCTCGCGGAAATTTTCTCTAACTGGACCTCTTAGAATTTTACTTGAATACCCCTGCTGTACACCAATGCAAGGATGAAACTTGAACCTCTGACACCACCCTGAATTTGAAAGGAGTGACACCCAAGCAGCTCACATTGTGAATGCATGGCTTCACACTAATGTCCATCTTCAGTGCCTTTATACCAGCCCCAGTAGCCATGGAATTGCCTAATCCTAGCAATGCCTATCCATAGTTTATTTGCCATGCATGAATATTGTGGAAAGTGAAGTAAAGAGAGTGAGTCCTGGAGTTTTTCCTGAACAGTATGTGTTGATTGTCAGTACAGAATAAAGTAATGAAGCCTGTGTGAACAAACTCATTGTACTGGAAGGCAATTAAAGTGCTGCAGTCATCCTTGGTAGTGGTCAGGCTGTGATAATGTTAGAGCTTGTATAAGTTCATCCCTTTTGTACTCTTATATAAATAGTGTTTTGTACATCTTTAACTCAGTGCAGCAAATGTGTTGTCTGTTTTGTATTACATGCATAAATAAGCAAGATTTTTTAATGCAGTTTTTTGGCCAGAAATATCAAAGATTAAATCTTGTTTTTATGTGGTAGTTGAAAATAAAAATGTAAAGTATAGATTGGCTACACACAAACAGTATGTAAGAGCATTAATAGAAGATAGTAATGTTTAAAAAGGAATAATATAGTATTATGGTGGGGTAGTAATAAGAAGAAATGGATGTGTGAGGCTTTTCATGCTATTTATTTTGTTTGTATATATACACAAATTACAAAACAAGAGAATTATGCAAAGGACTTTGAATGTGCATTACTCAACTTGCTTGCCTATTGTTCCACCACCACTGTTCATGAATTTCCATAAATGTTTGCGTTGTTACTTTGCTGCTGTTTACGTAAACTGTAGGTGGTTAGATTTGACAACCAAAACTGTTGAACATAAGAAGACAGACAAAGTGAAAATGAGAAGAAGAAGAATGGAAAAGATTATCTAAAATTGATTTATTATCCCATTAAACATCAAAAGTGCTATGACTTATAAAAAGTCTTATAAGTTGTTCATTATTATAATAATGGTTGAAAAATAATTAGATATGTTTTATAAATGAGTTATAAACCATTAATAAGAAACATTTGGGAGTTGCCAGGTTGTTGTAATCCTTTTTGATAATAAGAAATATAAATGTTTGTAATCCATCAATAAAAGTTCAAGGGTTCCTCACTTCTTAATAAACCTGAAGTCTAAAGTTATAAATTAATATGGCATTAATAAAAGCTTTCAATCATCAAAGCTGCAGTTAAATTAAGTGTTAATAAGTAAATAGTCCAGATTCAGCCATTAATTACAAAAAAAAGTACCTTATTACCACCACTATAATATTTAAAGGTTTTTTTTATTTTTTTAAGTTACTTGTATGATGTAAAAAGTCGGATTCAAAGTCAATTCCAACATGGCCTCTTATAGTAATTTCTAAAGCAAACTATCCCTCAGGGACATGCTGTGCAGTTAATATGTTATTAACACGTGGGGACACTGAACATCCCAGTCATGTTATCTTGCATAATTATAGACGTACTGCTACTAATTGGTAGTTCGGCCGCAGATGCCTACACGTTGTGGGCGACCCACGTACAGAAAGAGCTACGTAATCTTTGTGTGTGTGTGTGTGTGTGTGTGTGTGTGTGTGTGTGTGTGTGTGTGTGTGTGTGTGTGTGTCACGGACAGACAGACAGACAGCGGAGCGTCTCTTCTCTCCCATCAGCATCACGGGGTCTAATCGCTCTTTCTCCATCACCGAGGCGTAGGAGGAGGCGTCTGTCAAACCTGTGGAGCGTCTGTCTGTCTCTCTCTCTGTCTGTCTGTGTCCGTCTGTCTGTTCGGAAGGCACTACACACACGCCGTCTTTTAGAGTAGGCTGGTTGTAGTTTGGAGACAATAAACCGGTTTTACTGCCCTTTGAGGGAATCTCCACTGTCATCCCGGAAGACTCATCTCATTCTCGCCTTAAAGGAAGTTGAAGCGAACAGGTGCGTGATTCACATTTATCTTTATTCTAAACACATCTGTTAAAAATCCTTTATTGAAGAATATCAACTACAGCATTATTTCATTTCCCGATTCAACATTGCAACATAATAGGTGAGTTTTCTATTTATTTAAACGAATAGTAAATCCATTCATGGTTTCTCAGTTGGGCTGTAACCAGATCCTACAGGTGGGATTTTCAGCAGCCTCAAAGCTGCTTATAGGATCAACTGCTCAAATATTTCACACGATGATACTGGCTTGACAAACCTGTCAAACACTAAAGTAGGGCGGTGGCATCGTTATGTTTGGTTTTCTTGTCACACGTTATAATACCGAGCGCTTCGAACCGGGAGTGCCTTCTCATTGCGCCTGTTTTTGACATCCACACAGCTGTGCGTGCGTGTTTATTTGGGAGCCAATCAAGCAGCCATGGACACGTTATTGAAGGGTTTATCTAAAGCCAAGGATGGGGTCGTGGCGGCGGCGGAGAAAACCAAGCAGGGAGTGACTGGAGCAGCTGAGATGACGAAAGACGGGGTTATGTTTGTCGGTGGGTGCTGAGAATTAATTTGATTGATGATGATGTTACAGGAAACATGGTACAGAAAGATTTAAAACGTTGTTGTGTCATTATCATTATTAATAGTATCATTATTATGACACATCATCTGAGCCTGAGTGAAACAGGGCATTTTGATGATGTGTGTGCTACCGTCTATTATGTTCTGATTTTTCACTAATTGAGCTTCACCTGCATTTCCTTTCAGGTACCAAAACAAAGGATGGAGTCACAACAGGTAACATCACATATCAATGCAGATTTAATGCATATGTTCAATTCTTTTGTCGGTCTGTGAAAAAAAAGTATGTAATGTACACATTTGGAAAATATCCTTGACATAAAAACAAAACAAAAGATATTCTCACTGGAGGTGGTAGGTAAGAGAGTTGTACGGTAACTCTGCAGGTGAGTAAGTGTCATATTTCACCGCCTTACTCAACACAACCTCCCTAACTCCCAATGGACCAGGCCTTGCCGTTTCTCATAAATAACAAGCAGAGAAGCCACTAGAGCTTTCCTGCTATAGGTATCCAGGGAATTGGTATTGTTGTATCATAGCTGCAAGTAAAGTGAGTGTTTTGGAAAATGCAATTATACAGAATGTCTTAATATAGCCACTAAATGAGGGAGGAGGGAGGATATCTTTTTTTCTCAGTGGGACTAAGCGGCCTACATTAGACCTATATCTGATAATCTGCTTTCAGGAGGTTGACATATGATGCCTTATAGCAAAGTGCAGCTTAGTTGTGATTACTCTTTATGTGTAACACTCTATCACCATACAGTGCAGAGCATCACTTCCCAACTTTGTTTGGCTTGTTGCCCCTTAAAACAAAGCAAGTTCTACTTGTGACCCCACGTCACTGGTAGTGTATGAACCAGATGTGACCAGTTAAAAAAACAGATTAAAATAAGCAGGGCACTGGGAGAGCGCAGACCTCCGCCAAGGCCATTTTCATAAGTGAAAAATATCACTTATATATTCGCCACTTTATTCGGATCTGCTCCAAAGTTTAATTGGTTCTTCCTCAGCCCATGCTACGCCCCTTCACTAAAAAATTTGGAAATCAGGCCAGTAGTCTTTCTTAATCCTGCTGACATATAGACAAACGCATAAAACCAACAAACCAAACCAATAAACGTAACCTCCTTGGTGGAGGTAATGACGGATATAAATGAACATTATTTTTAAAATGTTTTTTCTGCTATCCTATCCTGCTAATAATCTCCATTCGCCTTGAATTTAACTTGAGAACCCTTGTTATGGCCCTGATTCCCCGGTTGAGTTACAACTGCTGTAAATACAATAGCATTTAGCACCATGGGACCTTAATCAAGCAGAAATGTTGTGAATGGATATATACGGAGAATGTTTATATTGAATGATATTATTTTAGCCTTAATTTAAGAATGAATCCTCAAAAAAAGATTTACAACACACCTTGTCCAAAACAGATACAGAAAAAGTTTACTTTAAAATCAGGAGAACCACATGTAAGATCAGATGCACTTTTCACAACAATGCATGGTTCAAAGAGTTTAAGGCGGGGTGAAACTCGATGAAGTCTATAAAAGGAAAGTGCCTCCAGGCTGTTTCTGAGGTTTCTCAGGTAACCAATTGATACAGGTGATGATCCAGTCTTAAATAACTCTACAGGGCGGTCCAAGTAGAAACATTACAGTATATAATGACTGTTTTACCCAACTCAAGGTGCAATAGTGCAGAAAGTAGCTCCCACCACATTTGAGAACACTATTGCAACTTAACATTTTTCATTCACATTTATCTCAATGCTACAATATCCTAAATTCACACAAAAGCAGTATTTATAAAATGTATATTTTAAAAGAAGTATGTGTTTTGGATTGTTGTAGTATCAACATGTGACAGTCCTCACCTTCATGTGTCAGTTGATTTGTTTGACTGTGATCACTTGCAAAAAAAAAAAAGAACCATTTAGATTTTGGGGTCTTCTTCTTCTTCTTTGGTCCCGACAGCTGTGTCTGGAGTGTCTCAGGTGGGTGGAGCCATGGTTACCGGGGTTACCGCTGTGGCCCACAAAACTGTGGAGGGTGCAGGAAACATTGCTGCTGCCACTGGATTGGTCAAGAAGGATCCAGCCAAACAAGTAAGAAAGATACAATTCATTTAAAATGAAACATAAATAAAAATAGTCATAATTAAGAAATCAGTATATAACCTATTATTAGGGTTTGTTTTGACTTGACGTGTACTTATTTAATTGTAATTACCAAAATCTAAGTTTTATATATTTTTCTGCCGATGATAGCGCCCCCTACAGTAGTGTTCTTAGAACTGGTTCCTTTTATTTACCCGTGACTCGTAAACCACCCCATGAACTTCTCTTCTGTAATCTGTATCGACACACAGTGTGTAGAAATATGAATGAAAAAGTAACGTCTATTGTGTTTGCTATCATTTGCGTGCTAGGCTAACCGGCTTCCACTTTCCAACTAGATTTCCACTTTGGATAGTTAGCCTATTCCTAGCTTTCATTTTCCAAAAGTTGGACGTTGTACAGAAATATTTTAATGCTAATAGTACATGGGCTCTGCTGTAATGGACCACAACGTGCTGCAGTCAGTAGCACATATTTCATATATTTGACATAGGAAACGCCAGCCAGAGTAAAAAAAAAGAAATGTAAAAAAACGGTTTTATCATCTTTTGAAAATAAAAAAAGGTTTAAAAAAATAATTACAATGTTTCTTTACACGAAAAGGGAAAATAATTTCAATTTCAATGTGAGTATGTAATGAAATGTAATATCTTCCAGATTATTACATTAATGCAGTTACACTTACCAAATAGCCACACTTCTCTACAGACATATTGAAATACAATATATATATATATATATATATATATATATAACACATCATTAAAGGTTCGCAGCACAGCACATCCGTCCATTTCATGACAGTGGCTATAACTCCTGACAGTGCTAAAATGGCCTCCTGACCTTGAGTCATTTGTCATCACTTCTCATATCTCCTGTGTGTCTTTCTTGTCTGAAATGAAAGCTGTTACATATTGTTAGCTTTCCGGCATTGTTCATCTTGTCAGTATGTTCATCGTTTGTCCAAAGGAGGAGGAGGAGGAGGAGGAGGATGATAAAGGCAGTTTACTTTAGCAAACAAATTACTGCTGCGACACAAAGTCAAATATGAAAAAAAAAATATTTTCCTTATCACCTTTTCCTTTTTGCCCTTTCCTTTTCTCTAGCAAGGATTTTGATTGCTGTTGATGTAGATTTGTGATACAGTCAGCACAAAGGTGGAGCACCTTTTCAAATTTGAAAAATGTAGATATTGGCACATGGGGATATATTTTACTGATATACACCTGTGTTTTTGAAATATTTCACACGTGAAAGCTAAGAAAGCACATGTGGAAACATTTATTTGACATGTGAGATGAATTAATTTATGAGTATATGTGGTTAGGGTAATTAATTCACATGTTAAATAAATGTTTCTTGCTTTTTGTAAGGGTACATTTGACCACGTTTAGACCAACAAAAATAAATAAACAAATAAATAAGGAATTATGTATTTCTCTATATATATAAATGAACATGTAAAAGACATTACAGAGAAAGGCCATTCAACAGGTTTGTTAGACCTCAATGATACATACATGAATAAAATAACCTTTACTCAAATATCCCTAACCCTAATCTCTAAATGTTCACATTTACTTTACACCAGCTCCTATTAGCACAGAAACTCTTTAAACAAGAGGAACAAGAGGAACAGATGGCCCTCATGTTCATGCTCTGCTGTTTTTACGCTGAAGAACACTGTTGTCCGTGTTCTTTTGTTGTCAAACCATAGCAGTTACATTACCCCATGGTTTGTATCTGGTTCAATAAGGTGTTCTGAATTCTGAACGTAAGACTAAATGTGTCTGTAATTACCCTCCTTCTCCCATAATATCGCCGTGAGTCGCAGGAAATGATAAGTCTGTCAACTATTTCCCTGGGCAACGGCAACACTTTATTGAATGTTTGTTGTGATGCTCCATTGCTCGTCCCTTAATTAGTGATGAAACACAATTTAGACACCAAGAGATAACAGCACACGCACATTTCTTCAGCTCTGCTTTAATTGGCTGTGATGAGTGAAGAGTACCAGATAAAAAGATCAGATACCAAAGAAATTATCAAGTTATTTTCCTGCCAATGGCAACAACTGACACCTGAATAAGCAGTTCTTTTAGTGAAGCAATCAAATAATTCTTCCAACGCTGCTTTCATCCTTCAGTCCTGGCATTGGATTTCATTATCAAAAGATGCTTGTGGTGTTTCTCACAAACATCCAATTTGAATCTTTCATCCTTGTGAGTAGTTGTGTTATTAAGGCAGCTAGGTAGTTAATATTCACCCTGAGGGATAAAGCACTGATGGAGCTCCACCTGGAACGTGATCAGTCTCATCATGAAGAACCCTGACAAGCCAAACTGGCAGGCAGCACAGACACACAGATGGACAAGCAGACACAGAGTGCACTGACAGACGGAGAGATGGGGGAATGACGGACAGAAGAATAAACAAAACAAAAGCTAATTCCTGGTATTCCCAGCGAGAGATTGACACGCAGACAGCAGCAGATTGTGCTCATTCCCAGGTGGCTCAGCCATTAAACGTCATTAATATTGATTTCATTTTTAAAAATTGATGCCAGGTTGAGAGAGCCCATCAAAGATGGTCTCATATGCCTGACACACACATAGACACACACAAACAGTCTGATTGATCTCATCTAGTTGTTTCAACAATGCATCAGCTGCCAGTGACTCATATCAAGGGACAGCAAAAGCCAGAAAGGTAGACGGAGGAAAATGACAATGAGATAGAGAGTGGAAGGCAGAGTTGAGGAGGAGACATGACAGGAAATAGAAAATGGTCTCAACAACAAACACGTCTTATTGCTCGGATCTTTTCAGCAACTTGCAATAAAGGAGGCTGCTGTATTTCACGCCCCAAGGAATTTCTGCTCTGAAACAACACAGATTGGAGGCGAGGTATTACTTTGATTTTGCTTTGGAAGATGGTTGACACAGATATTTCTGAAAAGTGAACAAATCTTTAACTTTTGGCCAAAGTTTAATGTGACCACAGTAAAAAAAAAGACAAGGTGGTGTTTGTGTCGGTGTGTTTACACGAGCTACACATCTCTCTCCCGCTCTGCTGGGTAAACAGATGGAGGCTTGATGGGTGGTGTTAAATGCAACAGCAGGAGGAAAAGGTGCAATAAGTGGTTTAAGGTTATGTCAGCCGCCGGTGAGCGCGTCACACACATATGTGCACACGTCAGCGCACTGTGACCGCTCCCCATTAAGGAAGGTCAGTTCAATGGCACGGTGTAATCAAAGCCTCCTTTCAGCTAGACAGGAGAGACGTCACACACATCCCCACCTCCCCTTCTTCATTAGCACTTCATGTCTCTTTCTCAGCATCCCACTCACTCGGAATGACCATTAATCATAATGATCGTCATGAAAGTGCGTTTTAATGTAGAAAGGGACAAAGCAGGAGCTGCGTGCATTGTGTGGGTTGTTTATATTCAAATGTTATATAAAATTGCATAAACTATGGTATAATGGCAGTAAGTGCATCCAGATGTTGTTCTGATAGTGTGGAGGTGCATCATATGTGTGTTATTTGCATTATTGATTGTTTCTTTATTGATAGTTTTGTCTATAAAATGTAAAGAAAATAAAGAAAAATGCCAATGCTCAGATCCCACTGTCCATGTAAAGCCACACATATTTAGTTTACTGTTCATTTTCTCTTGTGTTGATCAACTGCAACTCAACCTGTGTCTATTTTCTTTCTTTTCTTTTTGTCCACAAAAAACAGTGGATATAAAGTCTTACCAAATGTGTCAGTAATGACACAAAGAAGAAAAGAAGAGAGTGAAAGAAAAAGTTATTTCATTTAATATGCACAATATGTGCACAAATACAGGCACCTACAGCAATGGCACCAGACCAGAGCACATATGAAATGATTTCACTTTTCTGCATTCAACAGCCCTCTTTTATTGTATTGTCTAATTTCACACTTATACAGCAACTCCCATAAGATCATGCACATATCAAATTGCATCATATTGAATCTTTTTTTTATTAAAGTTGACCTTTTTCTGTCTTTTCCCAGAGCGATGAATCCTCAGCAGTCCAGGACATGGCAGAGTCACCGATGGATACTGACCTTGCTGATGCTACCGAGGTAAGACTGCATTTCAAAGTAATTGAAGTAACAGTGGATGGACAGTCGGTATCGGACAGAGGTGGAGCCTTACATTAAAAACCATTACATGAGAGTGTACACCACTGCTATATTAGAATATTTTAAGGGGATGTCTTAAAGCAGTGTGTGGAACTTCAGATGTTAAAAAGACATAATTGAGTTTATACCACTACAATCTGAACTGTGTTGATTTGTGATGCTTTTTATTCTCTTTAGCTAGAAACAGTTGAACAAAATCAGCTGGAATATAAAGGTGAAGGAGTTAGGGGAGCAGGGAAACATTCACCCTTAAATAACATGACAGCAGCTTGAGTAACACTTTAATAAACTCCCTTAATAGGTGTTGTAACATTACCTCTACTGGTTTACACAGTTCCTGAGATGTAATATCATCAGGCTGTATGGCGACGTCTCAAGGACGGTCATTTCACCGCTCATCCTCTGTCTCTCTTCTTTCTCAGGACGACGATGATAACTGATACAGAGCTTCACAATAAAAGAGCAAAGAACCAACCGAAACATTCCATGTCGCTCTGCCAAGTCCCGTTGTGCCTCGTTTTTTGGTCCTTTATGGAGTCTGTGCCCAACGTCTGTGTGTGTGTGTGTGTGTGTGTTTCTGTTTGTGTTGTTGCGTATGTCTGTACAGCAGTATATGTGTAATGTTGTGGAGAAAGAGTGATGCTGTGAAAGTGTGAGTGTGTGTGCCTTTTAACACATCAGTCCTGGGAGTGACCAGCTGTTATTTACAGTGAGTAAATGTCACTCTGTGTGTGTGTGTGTGTGTGTGTGTGTGTGTGTGTGTGTGTGTGTCTATATGTACGTTTTCTGTCAACTGTGTGATGTTAATAACTCAAACATGGAAATATACCACTTCAAGCACCTAAGTGTCTCTATATAAATGAACAATTTACAGTGATCTGTTTGAAATGGAAGCGTAATGATATTCTCTATTTTTGTCTGTATACTGTCACTGTTTTTTGCGGTGGACTATATAAAGTGCTGAGCTATTTGTGCATTCATGTTGTAATCTTTTAAGTTATCACTGCTGTAACAAATATATCGCATATTGAATGGACTTTTGAAAACCAAGAGCATGTAAAACTACTCAGCTTGACCGCAGTGATGGGAATTAATTTGGAATTAAGTGTTGAATAAAATGTGTAAAAAAAGAAAGCGTGTTGTTGCTGAAGTTTTGTTCTTCTATCTGTATGTTAACACGACAAGAATTCCCATTTTAATCATTTTTGTTACCGGCATGTTTTAATTTTTCAAAAGTATATGTTAAGCATGGCAAGCAATTTATCCTGTTAATACAAATAACTCATTGCAAGCATAAATTAAAACACTAACATTGTGAAGCCTGAACTGCATGTCAGTCGTCTTATCCCTCTCATTATCTCATGAAACGAGGACAAAGAACACCCGGCAGCAATGTGTGTGTGTGTGTGTGTGTGTGTGTGTGTGTGTGTGTGTGTGTGTGTGTGTGTGTCAGCTAGGTTTAAGACCTGCGGGACAACATAATAATAATAAAAATAATAATAATAAAAAATTGTATTTATAAAGCGCCTTTCAAAGCTAAAAGCAATCTCAAGGCGCTAACATGTGCACCAATAAGATGTTGCTGTTTTAAGGATTTTAATATCTGCCAAGAAGTTTAGCAACATAAGGATTCATGATTGTAATGTTATTTTCATCAGAGGAAACTGTCTTTTGTTTAACAGCAGTAATAATCCCGACCTGTAGCCACTGAACCAACCAGCATGTTATTACAAAGCACATGTATGCCTTCATGAGCTGTGCCCAGCTGTCCAGCAGAAGGCTCTATAATGTGTGTTTAAGAGAGAGCAGAATACTGTACCATCTTTTTTATACTACACTACTTGAGAGCAGGTATTTGAATTTTCTCCCAAAAAAGAAAACCATGTTTAAAGCCACATATCTAACAGATATAAAACACGGCCTTTGTGAATTTTTTTAATTCTGCAACTTTTGGACATTCTTTGTTTAAGGCCCTGTCACACATATCCGTATGACAGAAACGTACGAAAATTTGTCCAAATACGTCCAATTTTTCATCGGATCGGAAAAGTGAACATATACAGATACGCATGTCTAACCTGTTGATAGTGTATCACTTACTAATACAGAATGTATCAGACGAGTACCCAACGAATGCATAAGATTTACAAAGATATGTTGTATACAAAATATCGGCAACACGCTGGTGTACGTAGATATAAGGTAAGGTATAAGTAGTATTCGTTAAGAGCTCACTGTGTTACGCTGAGGTGCGTTGTTGAACGCTGATGTTTTGAGCATGTTCAAAATTACCGGACGTACCCGACGTGTGTTTCATAAGATATGCAGACGTTACGTGACGTTAGACATACGTCAAAATGGAATACGTACGTGAATATTTACCTACGTAAATACAGTACGTGAATATTTACCTACGTGACTACGTTAGGGGTATGTTAGATATAGACTACATCGGCTGACGGTGAACCCTACAGCCAACGTATTGATAACGAGTGGATACCCTATTCCTACCCTATGTTAAGATGATGCCTGACGACGGAGTAACTTATTAAACGTGTTTCTACAGTACAGCTAGCGTTCAGCATGTTAGCCGTTCTCCAGCATCAGCATGACAGTGAACCAGATTGCACTTTTCCAGCTCCGTTGTCCAGACGCTCTGATACGTTCTAAATAAGTGATACGCTATCAATATGTTGGACATGCGTATAATAATTTGTTATGTATTCGTTATGTATGCGTCGGCTACAACAGCGCTGTGGAAAAGTTGTACGTATTTGGACTCTGACACATTTTGAGCTAATTTTCATAAACGCCAGCATGTTTCTGCCATAGGGTATGTCATATGTGTATGTCTGGCGTGTTCGGCATATCGTCTGCGTCCTTCAAACGATCACAACATACCCTTCATTTATATCAACCTATTGCCGTCGTATGCGCCGGCATACGTTTCTGTCATACGGATATGTGCGACAGGGCCTTTAGGGCAGTGTGATCACTTCCTTCTCTGGATTTCATTCAGAAGATCAAAATATATCCCCATCACGATCTTTCCTCACACATCATTGCTATCTTTCAACGATCCTTTTTAGCTGTGGTTTAAATCTCATTTCATAAACATAAGTAAAGTAAAACTACAACACTGGCTTCACTGCCTCTGAAGACGCCCCCTGAACAATCCATAAGTTTTATGTAACAGAAGAGTTCAAGTCATGAGTTTAGTATTACCCTCTGCTGCAGCATTTGACTTTGAAATGATTTGAGATTTTATTTTTTAAATCACGGTGGGAATAACCCTGAATAATGACTTTACTGAGTTTGACTGGAAACACATAATTGTGCATTGTTGATGGAAAATAAGAGAACAGTCGTTTATTTGTTCTGTACTTAGCACATTATATTGATGCATTCTGGTGAAAACAAAAAGAATGCAAATCAAGTATTCACTGCTGTGTTGACTGACGTTTCCAACAACAGTATCCGATCCTCGCATCAAACGCCTACTTCATAATATTTGACAACTCGGTGAGCATTTCTCACAGCTATTTGTCAAACTGTATAAAATGTGTGTTGCGACAAGGAAGTTGAATTTATCATCTTGCGATTAAAAACAAACAAAAATCCATTAAGAACAAAACAGTTCCACAAATGTCAACCTCGTACAGGCTGTTGGATGTCCATTTGACAGGGAACAGGTGATGGAGAGAAGCGATGAAGACTCTGTATTTTACTTCCCCTTCCTCCTCTTCAGGGCCTTCCACTCTCCCTCCTGAGTGGCCAAGCTGCCGAAGAGCTCCCTCACTTTCCTCTTTCTCTCCGAATCTCTGAAACATGGAACGTGCACAAAGTTAGAAGCTTTTACTAACAGAAAGGTTTTGGTTCACTTCCCACATGGACACTTCGTGTTATCCGTACCTGTCCATGACCTCATTGAGCTTCTCTCTGGCCAAGAAGCGCGAGTCCTTCCTGATCTCCCTCAGAGCGCCCTTGAACTCCTTCTTGTACTTGTGCTTCAGTTTCTCCTTCTCTCTCTCCTCTCTGGTGCTGCCACGCTTCTTTCCGTAGTCCAACCTGACAAATATTAAAAATGAGAAAATTAGATATTTAAGAAGCGACGCGCTACGAGAACATTAGCTTCTGGACTGAATTCTGTGACTGATTCAATATAGATGAGAAATTTTTGTATTACTTAGATTACCACTTACACTTCAACAATCTTGGGTGTGAGCAGCTTCAGAGGAATTGGCTTCTTCCTCTCTAAAACCAGCCGACTGTGAGTCACAGGAACGCTGCCGATGGTCTCCAGGATCTCACTGTGCAGCTCCTGCAAAGAAAAACAACAAATATTACAATTAAGAGAGAAACTGACAATAAGATTTGTTGAGAGAGAAAGAGAGACCTCGCCGTATCAAAACCTCACCAACCTGTAAAAGCTCTGGTAGGGCTTGGGCTGAAAGATGTTTGGAAAGCAGCGTTCTGATTGGCTGGAAGATGTGTGTGAAGGACATGTGGTCTTTGTAGAGCAGGCAGCACCGCTTCACCAGGTCCAGGCAAGTAGATAGACACATCAACCTGCGGAGAGACACACAAGCATGCATGAACATTTCAAGTTTCATCGTTTGATGTTTGTCTCATGGTTATTAGCCTCCTCAACAACAGAGCCATCACACCCATAGCACTCGCCATAGCAAAGGATCAACTTGGATCATTTGTGCGTATGGATGTTTATGTCCGCGTTTCTTTTATTTGTGGTTGTTGTTTTTAAATGCAGCACTGTGGGGCTGCATTTAGGCAAAGCGGTGCATTAAGCTGAATGTTATCGTCAGCATGCTAACAAGGACACTGTTAACGTTATGATGTCGAGTGTCATTCATTTGTCTGATGGGGATGATATTACTTGTGCACGTATATGGTCATATTGGAGAAATTCTAACATTACAGTTTTGATCTGATGTTAGTGGTAGATGATCAAATCAAAAGGATTCATCATCGAGACCAATATGGTGTTGGAATAACCAGAAGTGTGCACGAGTTCAGGTATATCGGTACACAAAGTCAATTTTCTCGTAAGGTGTTTGACAGTTTGTTTATAATAAACGTGCGTGTTTTGTCAGAGGAAAATGTAAATGGACTTTGTTCACATTTATGTACGGCGAAGCAATAAAAGGATTGTTATTCTACGACCGAAGGACACGTCTGCAGATTCTGCGCCTAACATCTCAGTAGCTTGCAGTTCTAGACCGAGCTCCTACAACAGGACGGACCAACAGACAGACGGGCCAAAGATAACAAGCTAAAACTTTTGACGAGTGAGTCTCGCGTCGGTGGGCTAAACAGGATGTGGGAAGTGCAGTTCACAGCAAGACTGCGGCCAGAAGAGATGCAAAACACTAAGAGAGAGGTGGAAACGGCGGATCCTTCTTCTGTATCTAGTAGAAGAGTCGATGAGCTCAACGCTCCGTGCGCATCAAAGGACGCTTTCGCCTTCATGCCTTGTACACTCACTCGGTCCTTCCCCACCCAGATGCTGCATCACCCTGGCAGTAATTACCATAGCTACTGGACTCGTCACACACAGCTGCTGGTGTGGCATGAGTCACAGTAAGGCCTGAAGAAATGCAAAAATTAGAATATGAGCGAGCACCCAGGTGTGGAGCAGGAGCTTCATGCAGCGCTGTACTCGTAGCAGTGAGGATCACACCTCTCCAGGTAAGGTCATTTAAAGATGATTTACAGAGTGGGAATTTAGAGTTGCAGCTAGCCTCAGTGGGATTCAAGAGGAATTAACATACTTTAACAACTGCTGCTTTCAAAACTTAATACATTGGGTAAATTATTTATTAATCGTCTGCTATATTAGACACATAAATTATGAAATTTGGGTTTATTTACTTTGTGTCCTACAGGTTTATTTCTTTGTAAAAAAAAATGTAATTAATTTCTCTGCAACATAATCAGTTCGAGTCTGTTAAGGTGTTTAATTTTAGTCGAGTAGAAATAAAAATGTATATTCTCAGGAATAATCATGGGTCTGCTGAAGCCTGTGTGCATGCTTTCCTTTGTGCCCACACACCAGCTGCCGTGTGAAGCCACGCTGGCGACTCGTCAGAATCACGCGAGGGGTTGATCAGCTCTGAGCCGTACAGTCTGTACAGGTGAACACAGTATGATGGCTCATCTTTCATACATTACGTGTATTAATGAAGATTTTTGGCAAAAGAACAAATGAGCTTTTTTCACTTATTTAAAAGAAGTCCATTAAAAGTCCAACTTCCTTTCTTCTTGTCTTGCCGTTTCTTTTTTTTGGTGATATTCTGGTCCAAACTGAGCACGAGAAGCTGTGTGAAGACAAAACGTTCTCTCACACTTCCACTCCCTCCCTCGCTTCCTACTGGGCCTATAATTGTCTCCGAGCAAGTGTTCACTCCTGTTATTACATGGTGTTGTTACATACTCTATTCTGAATGGCCAACTGCAGTATTCTTAAATCTGTGCAGTCTGAATGCCATGTCTCTGTGAGTCAGCTGTATATTTCACTTTAATTAAAAAAAAATCTATTTGGAAAAGTGAACACATAAATATCAACAGTGTTCTTTTCATTAAAATCTTTCTGGATAGGTTCACATCTTATCTCAAAACATTACTCACAGGCTCATATTACATTGAAATATCTATTAGTTTCCTTTAATCAATCCTCCTGTTCATCCAGGCTGTGAAGACATCCTTCATAATGTTTCTCCAATGGAAGAGATGGGGGACAAAATGTAAAGTCCTTGTTCTGTGGAAGCCAATATGAAACGTCAGCCGCCAGTGGGGATCTTCTAAAGTTAAGTGGTTTTTTTTTTTAAATGTAGAAAGTTTCCTTGCTGGAGCTTTTTCAATGTTGTGGTAGAAAATGTTAAAATAGAATAGCTAATAATAGAATTTTTAGCTGACTGATTGAAATAATATCTAATGAATTTGGTTTTGGAGTTTGACCAGCTTCTTCCCCTCCTACCTATGGTGATCTCTGTCCAGGTCGTTTTTGAGCTCCAGGTGTTGGGTCGCGGACAATGAAAGGCTTTTCTTGCTCCAGTTCTTGCAGGACTCGGGATCCGACAACACCAGCAGATCACTGCACTTCCCCGATGGCCTAAAAGGCGGCACCACAATGCGACCTGCAACACAAACGTCAAAGTCCGTTTGAGTTTAGGACTTCTGGCACCAGGACACACGAGCGGAGTGGAGCAGTGAGAACTTCTGCTCCTCGCTCGCTTTCCCTTTTTCAAATGAAGCTAGAAAAAAAAAAAAAAAAAAAAAAAAAAAAAACTCAATTTGAATGAAGTGATTCATCCAGTTAAATTTGTTATTAAAATAGATTTATTTTTTATAGTCAGTGCCAGTTTTTTGACTTCAGTGAAAATTTTGTTTTTGAAAGGCTAAACACTGACAAATATGGATTGAAACAGAACATTTCATCAGATTAAAACATGTTGTGAATTTGGAAATTATTCAATACATTTTTTTTTACAACTCTCTAGACTAGAGTTATCACAAGAGTAGGAAACAATCCTACGCAGCCACCACTGGAATCTAATAATATAAATAATACAATACTAATAATATTAGTGTGGCCTAATCTTTATTTGCAAACTGTGCAGAAATACCGTCTTTAAACACAATGAATAACAACGCAAATAAAAAGCTGAGCAGCATTCAAATGTTGATTTAGAATTTGAACGTAACGTTATGAATGAAGCGTCGAAGCTTTACACTCATAGTGTGAGCAGGAGACACTCAAAACATGCATGATGGAATTGTGAAAAGTGTTGTTAAACACGAGTGCACAGCTACCTAGAGACGTCTTGTCCTTCACGGCCAGATGTAGCGTTCCAGCCAGGAAGTTGATGAGCTCAGGCAGGAAGCGCTTTGAAAAAGAGACGTACTCCACAGCCAGACAGCACAGCACTAAACCTGACGTCACGTCCTGTAAGGATCTCAATGGACACTAAGGACGTACAAAACATGAACAGAAACACACACACACACACACACACACACACACACACACACACAATCATGGCATTAGTGCTGAAAACCAAACATCCATTCATCCAGCAACATTGATTTTGTGATCTTTAAGGACGAGATTCACGTCAACATAACTCCCATGCGAGTGCTTCAGCCGCAGCACTGGGAAGAAAACAACAGTGTAACTTCATACAGCTGTTGTGACCTGGAAAACTTGAATAATTGAAAATGCTTGGAGGGATATATAAAGAAAGCATTTTCTTATACGGAGAAAATCCAGACACTAAAAAGAGGGCTGGATTCAAACGGAATGAGAGATGGTGAAATCCCATTAGGAGGCAAGAACAGTGAAAACGGTACAAAAACAGCTCAAAGCACACAGACAATAACAAACACACTGAAGACTGCGTGTACCTTGGTGAGAGCCTGGCTGATGTAAAGCAGCGCTGGAGTGGTGACAGGGTGTCTGAAGTCTGAGGTAGGAAACAGCAGGGCTGTCACCTTCAAGTAGATGAGCTTGAAACGCAAAAACAAAAAACACACTGTAGCTGCATTTGTCTTATAGAGAAGAGAGAATAATGAACATATATTGTCATTTAATATCTCGAGCAATAATATTTATTTGGAGTTTATATTCTCCTCAAAAGACATTAGAATCAAAACATCGATCCGTACAATATTTGTAGCAAAGATGTAAATACAACATTATATCTAACCTTTTATTTTTGTTTCTACTTTCAAATCCAAACTTGTAACATTTTATGTTGAGGCTAGAATGGATATAGAGCAGTCGAGAAACATTTAAAAACCTCAAAAATCTCAATACACCCTGGTGAACGTTCAATGTGTTTATAGTATTCACAGAATATGATGAATACCATGTCTAGTGTTGGGAAAGCAAGATGCCCTTTGACCTCAAGCACCTCCTCCGTGCTGTGTCCAGCGTCTCCGAGGACGCTCTGCATGGCCTTACAGGCGGCTTCCGGAAACATCTGACACAAAGTGTACAACTCTCTACAGCAAGAGACAAACAAAAACCATGAGCAGATACGTTTCTAGGGACTAAATGTTTGAATTAGGAAGTTAAAACTTTTTAAACTCACGGTATGAGCTTATCTATGGTGGTGAGTTCAGGTGGACTCCTGGTGGCCAGTTCTCCAACGTACTCCAACAGAAAGCCTAACAGTTTCTGAGACAAACAGAGAGAACATTGGAAGTTCATACGACACTGAACACGACCCGAATCCGTCTAAAGAGACAGAAGCTACACACTCATTCAGAGAAATATGTAGTCTACTATATTGTACCTGCAGTTTGAGCTTATTGCCTACAGCCAAACTAGCGTGGTTGCTTTTCTGAGTCCTGGCCACAATGAGGCGCTGGTTGTCCGGGGTGTGGCCATGCAGCAAATCTTTCAGGTCGCTGAAGCTCTCTGGAGCTACAAGAGGAGGAAGCAGAGAGAATGGTGATGGTACTAATCTCAGCTTTACTCAAGATGATGCAATGTCTTTATTTTAGTTAAGAAATGTCCATACAAATAAGAGTATTGTTCTTTCCTTTGTAAGATCAGGGTCAAATTGAGGTCTGACTTTAATGGCATCGGTCCTGAGTATTGTACGTTTGTTAGTGTGTGTAGTTACCAGTAAATGTGTATGGGAGCTCTGCTTTAGCTGCCTCCTGCTGAGCCTTTATCTCCTCTTTGCTCAGACTCGGTTTGGCACTGGTCTCCTCATCCTCCTGTTTTCTCTCCTCATCCTCGCTCTCTTGCTCGGACTCCAGGTCTGAGTGTGCATCTTCTTCTTCACTGCTCCCCTCCTGCTCCTCTTCTTCTTCATCTCCATCTTCCTCATCTGCCTCTGATTCCCCCTCCTCCTCCTCCTCCTCCTCCTCCTCCTCCTCCTCTCCCTCCTCCTCCTCCTCCTCTCCACTCTGTAACTCTTCTTCATTCTTATCTTCCTCTCCAATGTTCCATTTTCCATCCTGGACACACAAAGTAAATGTGAATTAAACACATTCTGTATTAACATATAGATACATTTTTTAAAAGTAAAGAATATTCCAGAAATGAACCCGTTCTTCATCACGCAAACCGTTCTGGTTGCTTTTGTCTTTTACCTGATAAGAAAGGGTCTTCTGGTCGTCCTTATCCAGGATGAAGCCATCATTGAGGTCATCAGCAGACATGTGAATCTGACTCTGTGAACTCTCCGCGACTTGATCTCCCATCATCCTCCTGAGACGGTCCGCCTGGAGAACAGCAGAGCACAAGAAATCTACCGTCACACAGAGCATTAAAATATGTGGTAATGACAAGAAGTTGGCAAAAATAGTCAACAGCTATCCCGCAGTGGGAACATACCTCCAGTTTCTGCAGCTTCTCCCTTTCCTCCCGGGCGAGCTCCTCTGGGGTTTTCAGCTTCTCCGATGGCTGAGCCTTCATCTCGAAGACGAGCTCTCTGACCATCATGTCGTACTGTTCCAACTGGAATGGCACAGAGGAATCAGAGGGAGAACAAAGAAACATCGGGCTCTGCGACTGATGAATGAAAGCAAACAGCGGAGGAACATTTTGTTCTATGGCTGGTATGACGCGACCCTACCTTTGGCTTCTCCTCCTCGGGACGTTCGCTTTTGGGCATCTTTTGCACCATCAGAGCCTGGATGCTCTTCCACTCATGATCCAGCTTCTCAGTCAGCTCTTGTGACTCCTCTTTCTGCACCTGTCGGTCACGCTGACAAAGTGAAAACAAAAGAAATGGAAGAAGTTAATCATCTGGACCACAAGCCACATCTCCCATAAAATATGACCACAATCAGTAGTCAGTATAAAGCAAACACGCTTAAAGGTAAAAGGCTGGTGACGTTTTATATTTGTGTTACTGTTAACAACAGTACAACTACAAAGTACTTCCCAACATCTGTGGCAATAAGCCCATTGGTTCTAACTAAGCCTTTAAAAAAGGCAGTTCCCTAATAAATACTTTTATTAAAAAACACTCCTTCTTAAACAGCTGGGTATTGGCGTTTTAGCCTAAATTAATTAAAACAGGAGTAAATGGTACATTTGTTGGGGACTATTTTCATGTGGTGCACTAGTGAGTGTTTACAGCAGCAGGACGTGTAAGTGGGATCGACTCAAAATAAACTACAATGGCCGTGTTTATAGTAAAGGAACATCTCACAGACGAAGTTTGTTAGTGTGATCAATTTAACAAATGTAGACTTTGGCTTGACTTAATACAATTGTTGGCATATATCCATGTTTAACAGGGGGAAATGGTCCGTGTGGAAACAAATTAAAAATCGACAGGATTGTGTTACTGGCTCACCTTCTCCTTCTTGGACTTCTGGATGAGCTCTTCTATCAGCTCCTGCCTGGACTTGGCCCTCATCCTTCCTTCTTCCCCCTCCTGCTCCCCTAATGTTCTCTTTCTGAGGAGGCCCCCTCCTCCAAAGTGGGTGGCAGTCAGCTCAGCTAGATGACAAAGAGAAAACAGTTTCCCTGTTATGTACCAGCTCCGTCATCTATAACATGGCTTATAAAAGTCCACTTGTGGGCTGGGAATGATAAACCCTCACCAAAAAAAGCCACAACATTCATGCGCTTCGCTATTTGATAATATACAGTTTGTAAATTCATGATTCTGATCATTGTTATATTTCATCATTATTAATTTACACACACACGAATAAATAGATGCTAAATATAAAACAAAAAATTGACAAACATCGGAAGCTCTGATCGTTGCTCACCTGACAAAGAACCTTTCTCTTCTAATTCATCATCGCTATTCACATGGTCATTGAATTTCTCCATCTCAGCCAGCGACTGGCCGTAATGAGTGAGTTCCTCCTCCTCATTCAAGTTGAACAAATCCTTCTTATCGTGCACACGCTGAACGAGAAAGCAGAGTATTCATTCAAAGCTACAGTGGTAAGTCAAAGTATGATCAAACGGGAGCTTAGATAGTGATGTTCCTAAATGTCCGGTGAGTCTTAATACAAATCATCACATCACTGACCTGTCTCTCCATCGCGAACCTCTTCAGGATTTTGTCTTCTGGTGCCATGTTGGTGTCATACTCCCCAAAGCGTCTGTCAATGAATTTGCTGGACTTGCCCTTCTGTTTGTATTCCTTCAGGAGAGTCTCTTTTCTCTACAGATCAAAAATCAAGAATTGCAAATGATTTATGTCTCCACACACACACACACACACGTTACAAAACATTTCATCTCTATGAGAGTTACAAATGTGACCCTTTAGAGTTGTTGTAATGCTTCAATGATCCTTCAATCTGCTCTGATAAGTAGAAAAAACCTCAAACATACAAAATCATAAATAAGAACCGATTTAATCAAGTGTGCAGATTCAACTTTTGTCTTCACTTTAACTTCTTCTTAGTTCTGTTCATGGTTTTCTCTGTTCCCTACAAAGCTCTCCTGCAGAAATCCCCTCTCTCAGCATGATACTGTGAGCACCAGGCTTCACAGCACAGATAGTGTTAAATGGATGATGAGCTGTGACCCATCATGGCTGCCAGATACAGTGCTACAGTGATTTTGTATTTCATCAGACGGCAAAATCAAATTTTATTTTATTCAGAGTCTACAGTACTTTTTACTTAGTCTGCAGTATTGCACAGATTTGTCTCACATTAACATTTTCCACTTCTATGGCTTCTTCTTGCAGATGCAGGTCCCTGTGCATTTAATCCGTTTGGTCAGAGAACCAGGTGGGATTTTCATTGTCCATTTACATTACATTACATTACATTACATTACATTATATTATAGGAGAATACATGCACTACGCTCCAAAAGTAAAAGAAAATTAAAATGCGTGTATAAATTCAGCCACTTGTTGGACCCTTAATTTGTATTATGGGTTGTAAACACAAACAAAGGATGTTTTAATGAGTTTGTAAATGGTGAGTAGCAGATTTGCTCTGTGTAATTGCTTGCAGAGAGAGAGAAGTTGGTAAAAGTGTATGAAAATAAACATAACATTTCCTCATACCTTATTAATGGCTTTGGATCGAGACACACCAGGCAGACCCACATCATGCTTGGTTTTTCTGCCCAGAATGTCAAATTTCTTCTTGTTGATTTTCACTTCAAAGGGGTTGTTTTTGATCTCAGTAGAGGTCTTGGTCTTGCGGACCTTGTCGGCAAGACTCCTCTTCTTAGGCACCTTCCCCATCTGTAACAGAGAAGTGATGGAGCTAACAACACTGACATTACAGACTCTGTCAGTCAGGCTTCATCTGAGAGACTGAGTCTTTCGCAACTCTAATTTAATACACCACATGATTTGAATGAGCATTGAATAACATGACATTGTGGATGTGTGCAGCTATAATGGTGCAAATGATCCTCCTGCATCAGTTAAGTCTCGTTAACGGTTACTCTGGCTAACATTAGCTAACAGCTAGCATGTGGGGAGTTTTAGGTTAACACTGACGTAAATGAGTGGCTCTAATATAATCATGAAAACAACAGTATCAAATGTAATAAAAAAAACGACGATTATTTGACAAAAAGCAAAACGCTGGAGCTACTTTATAGCTAGCTAGCTTCACTATGCGGCGTCAACCGTTTGTAAACAAAGTGACATTATTATCGCAGAAGCAGCGTTTACCTTTCAGCCGCGGAGGAGTCGAGTTGTTAAGTCGAGGCGGAAGAAAACATGGGACACTAACTCTCTGCCAACTCTGTATTTAATAAATAACACTTTAATCTTTTCCTATCCACGTTGTTTCCATTTACAGCGTGCACAAGTCTGAGGTCAAAGTTGAAAACAAGGAAGGGAGCAAACAAGAGCTCCTGTGCGATTCCCCACAGCGCCCCTAGCGCTGAACAAAAGTTCATCCTTCAAAATAAGAGCATATGTAGATTTACCACTGTAGTTAAAGTGATGCTTACACATGCATGTATCCTAATTTAATATACAGTATACTAAATATAATTCTGAAATTTTGCATGAGTACTTTTCCTTTTGGTACTTAGTGTATTTTGATACCGATACTCTTGTACTGAATGCATGACGTTCACTTGTAACGGAGTATTTCTACACACTACTTTTACTCGAATGGAAGATCTGAGTACTTGTTCAACCGTTGCGTACTGTTTACTGATATCCTTTACATCCATTATCAATCTCTTCTCTGCCCACTGTGAAACTCTTTATTTTGGTCCAATGCACTTGTAGAAATGTCCCCATTGGCCAGCAGGATATTAATAATAATACATTTAATATGTATAGTAAATTTCATCCAGGAGATGCCGCTCACAGTGGTTTACAAGGTGAACATGCTAGCACTATCGTTGTAGGCATTTTAGCCTGCTGAGGTGAGCACAGAGCCACTAACAGGAGATTCAGTAAGTCCAGTGGTCATGGTAATATCACACCAGGCCCTGAAAAGAGGTCAAATAAATGGTACTATATCAAATGTCTGGATACAACTATTGTTATGTATTTTAATGCTCATTTTTCAATATATTTCCCCTCCATGTTTTTATTTTCATTTTTCCATCCTTTATATTTTCACTCTTAATCAGCTAATAAACGGTAAACCATAAAACTATATGCTTTTCTTTACTATTTGACATTCTTGATCCATCTTTATCATGCACTGAACGCAATATTTCAATATTGACTCATGATTATGCACTGATGGAGCTGGCTTACACTATATTTCTACACTAATCAAGCTTTTACAAAAAATTACTACATTCACACAATACTGATTTTCATGATAGTGTTTTTTTTTTTTTTAATGCATGGTTGTACAATAGCCAGAGCCATGAGAAAAACAGGTGCAAATATTATGGCTGCAGATGGTATTATAACACATTTAAATTAGCTCAGACAGAAAACAAATCTGCATAGCTGTGAGATATAAAAATGGACTTAAATGAAAACCATGACAAGGACTTTAGTATCGTTATCAGCACACTAAAGCTAAAAGTAAAAACAATTCAAATAAAAAGGGGTGGTTAGCCATTTAAAGGACAGTACACACGCTAAGCACTCTACACATGCACTCCTTCATGAGTTAGACACTCGGCTTGCAATGATGCACCAACTGCCCTGAATAAAGGTTTATTTAGCGTCTCAGATTAAGTGAAGCATCCTGTCACCATGAGTTACCTTCACTAAAACAGGATGAATAAACAAGTTAGGACGCAATGCATGGAGATGGCCTTAGTATTAATGCCCTGCAAACCTTAAAACACAGCTCATTAGCAATCGCATCATTAATTACACATCAGTGACATAAAAAGAAAATGCTTCTCCAGTGTACATTGTGTCTTTACTGCAGCTGGAAACAGGCATTCAATGACAAAGTCTATCTGCTCAGAGTGGCGTTTTACACAGGAAAGTCCAGGTTGAGGGTTTCTGACATATGATTGATCATGCAGCTTTATACTCGCCATTTACATGTTCCGTAACAACTGTATGTACGTTTATGATAGACGAGAGGTACGAGCTCCCAGACAGTGGTTTACAAAAGAGGAGGTTCACAGTACTCTTACAGCAAGCAATCATGGCTCGATCTACTTAAAAATAATTACATAATGGAAAACAAACTGAAATCTCACACAATATGTCGCTTTTCTGCCAGTTTTTGGGGACAAATGCAAAACAAAGCCACGCTCATATAATTAGAATAAATGAAAAACATAAAATTGAGAATTTGTTTGTTTTTTTTACACATTCCTTTATACTAAAGACAAAAAGCAAATACATCAACCCTTGGAATAATCAGCAACGCTTGCCGATGCTTCCCGGGATGACTCACACTTGTGATCCAACATCACCAGGTTGAAACATCATCATATGCAGGTTTGCAGCACCGCAGATTAATCTAGTTTTGAGAAATATTATCTTCCACATCATATAAAAAGACATACCTGTAAGCTAAGGCTGCGTTAAATGCTTGAGGGTAGAAGGTTTTTAGTAAACAAAACAAAAAGAAGTCAGACACCCAGATGTGATTTAGCTTGTGGATGAATGAATAAACCATTTGGATTATGGAGACATATTATGGACTTTGTATGACTGAATTTCACATAAATAATCAACTTAACAACCCAGCTGCAATTCCCCTGGCCTACCAACATGTAATTACATGTGTGCACAGCTTCAGAGGTCAAATTAGCGCTATGCAATTTGTAGTTCTCAAATTTACCACCAGTACACAGGAGTACGAACTCCTCTTTCTGCATTCAGCGTTTTTTTAAAGACACTTTTGACATATTTTTTGATACAATCCCAATACATTCTAGTGGTTACAACAGTTTAGTAATACTAAACTTTTTAAATGAGGGCGATAAAACCCTAAAACCTCACATTAAGTGTGTGGGCCTGTAGTAATAGACATGCATCAAAAGGCCAGATGGATTGGACAAGACCGAATGCATCACTCACTCACAACTAAAGAAAAAGCCTCTAATAATTAAAAACCTTTATGCAATCAATCATTTTTACACTGTATACAAAATTGGCACACACTAACGAGGAAAAATAGGTTAATAAGCCAGCGACAAATGATATCAAAACAACAAAAAAAGCATAACTGTTACTGTGGCTTGCTCGAAGGGTGCAATGAAAGCAGACAAAAAGCAAAAATGAAAAGAGACAGAGGCCTTGAGGACCGATCCAACATGCTCCTCTCTAGGACTCTGTCTTTTTTTTGTTTTTCTTCAGGAAGGAAGGAGTGCGGAACTTCTTTTTCTTTTTGGAGGGGGATTTGCTGGGAGACTCTTCTCCCTCCTGGTCGCCAGCATCAGCGGGTTCCTCTCCCTCAGCTGCGTCTGCGGTGGCAGGGGCAGGGGCAGGGTCGGAGTCTTCGGCAGGAAGTGCCGGGGCGTCGGAGGGGTCATCAGGTGTTAAATCTGGAAGGGTCTGTCTCAGGGTGGCGGCGTCGCTCTCATCCTTATAGGTTTGCTCCGGCAAGGACTCTGGTGGGAGGAGGAAGGAGATAGTTATTGATCTTGTGGGACAAATTGATGGATCTGCGCTGCTGAGCTCACACAGCACTGAAGCTACTACAAATCGACCGCTGGATAAGCTGGTAAATCCATGAGTTTCTACTTTAAAAAAAAACATTAGCACTTGTCATTACATGACTCCACACAACTTGGCCTCTGACATTTCTGTATTTAAAATCAGTTCAAGATACTGCTGACTTTAAGATATATCAAGAATACAAAAGTAACATTTCCAAAGGAATCATTCCTACTAAATTCACAGAAACAAAATACACCCGACACCTTTCCTCTGATCAAAAGCCAAACCATTATCCTTATTGTCCTTATTCTGCCGGGTGCTGGTACACAGCACGTTTGTTTTACCTTCATTTAAACAGGCAAATCTTAATGAGGGACGTTCCCTGGCTCATTTGCACCCTACATACAAACAAACACAAATCAAAGTCTAACACAGAATATTGAAGTGTTTTTCAAAGATTTTAATAACATAACCACACAAGAGAGGTTACATAACAAGCCTGGGGAGGGTATCGCGTTGAATAGCGCAGCTCTTAAAAAGGAGAAATTAGTTATAATGACGCCTTGATGAATTATTTGAATGCAATTTAATCCAGTTGCTGAGAGTATAGACACTACCCTCTGATCTTAATGAGTTATTAAAGAGTATGCATGTCTTGTTTTCACAGATCACAATCAACTACAATAATCTATTAATTATTCTGGATATCTATACATACATCCATCCATATACATATCTATCTACATATATATACATATCTATCTACATATATATCTATCTACATATATCTACATATATATATATCCATCCATCCATCCATCCATCCATCCATCCATCCATCCATCCATCCATCCATATCTATATACATACATACACACATACTAGTTGAGCAGTGCTGCAATACCTGAGGCCTGTTAGCTTTAGCAAAATGCAGATTAAAGACCTTTTTTGCAGATTTTTTTTATCCTTTTATTCACGTCAATTGCGACATTAAAAAGTCAGAAGACAAGACCCCTTCACAGGGCTAATGATAATAGCAGTCTAACAAATAACAAAAAAATCTGCAAGTCTCAGTTTCCAGCTGAGATCAACGGTCTCTGACTGAAAACGAGGCGCTGCTTTTGTCCGATTCCGCCTGAAATCATGCACCCATCACCCGACAGTTAGAAAAGCCTGTGTCATCCTTTTTAAAATACCGGTACTCCCAGCAAAAAGAGTCAAGAAGCAACAAGCGCTGGTGCTTCATCCAGAAGCTCTGCTTCAGTGGCCCAGACAGCTTCCACACCACCAACTCAAACTCAGGTACAAGCTCACACGGTGCAGCCAGGAGCAAAACTACAGCTTGGTTTATTTTTTAATATTGCTCACATGCTACAGAGAGACTAGCGAGGAAACCCCTTTGTCAATACCTGAGAAAACACCACACAGACACACCAGTCTTCATTTTACATCTCTTGTGTCTGTCACTCAGAACAGAGATGTGGAAGAACACACAACACAGATAAAATGGAGACTAAACAACACCACAGCCAAAGCATCGGACCTCAACCATCTTTCAAGCTAAACCAACAGAGTCTCAGCAAAGCCGACAGCAGCAGCAGCTTTGGTTGGAAAGCCACACCCAAACAAAGTGATGTACCTGGTAAAGGACTCGTCTGCAAGACAAACAAACATTTTCAAAACGTTACCTGATGTTTTTCCCCACATGAAACACAAATATACAGTTTCATATAACAGTGATAAAAATGTGAACATGTGCAAGAAAGGTTGATTAATTTGACAGTGAATCATTGGCAGGAAAGAAAAGAGAGGTTATCTAATGTAAAAGGTTTGGAGAGTTGTGAGGTTTACTTCAGGAACATCCTCCACTTTTGTTTAGACCAGGTCACTTTCATTTGGGTAAATGAGACTTAAATGTATGATATTACATCTAATGATCAAACCTGAAATTTGTAAAGGAACTGTGTCAAGATTTCTTGCCTTAACAGAAACTTAAAATCAGTGAATCCCAGCTAATTAAGAGAGAAGGAGGAACTCTGAAATAACCCCCATCAACCCCAAGAAGAGAGACTCAGAGAACCGAGTTAAAACTGACTGAACAGTCTCAAGCCCCCGGGACAAAGGGTTAGTTCAGACCACAGAACAGCTCTACTAGTGACGCCATGCAGAGAAAAAAGGGTAAAGGATCAAACACGGGTATGAAGGTGACGGGTAATTTAAGAGGGTGGTTAGGAGGTGGAACAGTACGTACTTACTATGGCAACAGGTACTCTTTTGTATTTCCATCTCCTGATTGTAATCGCAGCCACAAAGAAGAAAAAGCACAAGTAGAAACAAATGTCTATGTAGATCAAACCACAGACCAGTGTTAACTTAAAAAAAATTAAAAAAATTAAAATGTGAAATAAGAAGAAGAACAAAAACACCCGAAGAAAATCTTAAAAAGAATGGTTGGGAACCATTCTTAGTAGACTCCAAAAAAGATGGAGAATGGAAGTGAAGGGGTAAAGGAGATACTGTACGTAGAGACACATGTTATATAACAACATTTCAGTATTAGATTACACCTGCGATCTCCCTCATGTTGACTGGAGCTCATATAAAGAAGAAAGTGTTTGACTGAAATAAAGCCAATTGTTGTTTAAATAAAAGATTACAATTTTGATTTACTAACTTTTAGAGCCAGTTCTGGTATCATCATGGATGATACTGTTCACATAGGTGTAATCTAACAGTAATAAAGACCAAGAGGGAGAAAAATAAATGTAAAAAGAACAAAAATAGATTGAAGATGTCTATACTGGGGTCCATCAATATAGGTTAAATATTGACCTGATTAAATAATCTAAACCTCTTGGCCTGTTATTACAGAGAACACAGCACAGCACCTGTAGTAGTAGTATTAAAGACCACAACATGAACAGACCCCAAGACAGGCAGGCAGGCGGACGGGCAGGAGCCTCCGCACTCCCTCTGCAGAACCTAGAAAAGCACCAAGACCCAGCAAGAGGACTGGAGAAACCCATGCTGAGCCAGGCAGAATCAGGCCGCGCCAGGTAATGTTGAGTATGTCGGGCAAACCTACCTTCCTCTGCTCGGACCGGGGTGCTGGGGGGTGTGGTGGTGGGTTTCTGGCTTTGGGGCTCTTCCTCCTCAGGCACTACAAGCTGCTCCAGGTCTAAATGAAAATCAGCAGAAAACAAAATATAAAAAACAATAAGCATTTAAATTATTTATAGGCCATTTGTTTTTTAACCCTCAAAGAATTTTAAGATGTCAACATGGAAGAAAAGGGAGGACAACACAAAGAACCAAACCAGGGAGGAAGATTTAATCAGGAGAACACGGCAAACGCTTTCAAAACAAAACCCAGTGGAGAAAAAGTTATGGAAAAAAACTAAATCAACCGTATCAAATTCAAGCGCATCTCGCAACCAAAATTGCAATTTGTTTTATTGGCAATCAGTCAGAGGCACGGGGGGGGGGGGGGGAGAGTGGACCCCGACAGAGATATATCCAGGACAGGTTAGCAGGAAGAGAAGGAGGACACCATTACTCATGTCCATACATGGGATGCTGATTGGATGACTGAGCTCACACTCCCTCACACTCCACTGCAAAAGCACTTTTAGACTTGAGGAGAGATCTCCCTTAAAGGGCGGGGTGGCTTTAAATCTCAAAATGGGTTTGTTTTAACTGCTTACGTCCTCTCTACTCAGCTCCTCGTCCAATCAAACTGCAGAAAGATATCAGATCTGCCCGAACTCTGATGCCTTTGGACAAGACATCAGAGAGAGGGGATGGGGGGAAAATAATCAAACAAAGGCTTCGAAGATTGAACTGTGGGTAGGGAGGATGCTTGCGCATGGTAAAACAACGGCAGCAGACTCCAAACCCTCAGAAAAAGGAGAGGACACAGCAGGCAGGGATTCCCACGCTCCCACAGAGCAGCGGTGACCAGGGCTGAGCAGGGGGAGGAGGAAAGCGGAAAGCCGGATTTTAGGCATGACTCCGCTTCATCTGGTGTACCTGGAGCCTGATCGGCCTCTATCACTGACGGCTCCTTGCTGAGGGCTCGCAGCACGGCACAGTGGAACTCCTTTTGTGGGGAATCTGGAGCCGAAAAAAAATCTTCTGCGGTCGAAAAAACATCATCTGCAGAGTCTGCGCCACCCTGAGCCGGCTCGGCCCCGCTGGAGAGGACGAGGGAAGAAGGTGTGGCGGTTGGAGGTGGAGCTCTCTCTACGCTGGGTGAGTCAGTCGCAGACGGCGGAGGTGTGGAGGCAGAAGCTTGACTCCTCTGTAGAGTTTCAGGCTCACGACAGGGTACGCTGGAGGTTGATCCCCCCTTACTATCGTCTCCTGCATGCACTGTGAAGTTGTGTGTGTGTGTGTGTGTGTGTGTGTGTGTGGAGAGATAACATCACCAACCTGAAGTTCATTCATTCATGTTTCTGTATGATTTTGCAGGAAGGCAAATGGTATTTTATTACAAGTATCTTTTAAAAATTATTCTAAATTGTATTGTGACCGTTTAAAATAGCTGCACCTAATAAAATGTAATGTTCATGTTATGACATCATAATAAAGTGAAGAACAACAAGTACCAGCTCAGGTGATCTGTATCTATAACTACTGTGAAGACTAATCTAAGAGTTAGTTTTTCCACATTACACTGAGATTCATGTAATCTCCTCCACTCATCAGCTTTACCTTCAGGCCCTTTCTGTTTCTGCTCCACCTCCTTGCGGTATTCCTCCAGCTCCTGGTCGGTTTGTTTGGTGAAGGGGTTGGGACCCTGCTTGCTCACGATAACCTTGGGCTGATACTCCTTTTCGATGATGGCCTTGGATGCAGTCACCAGCTCCCCCTTCAGGACACACAGAAGGAAGGCAGGACGAGATGAGAATCAAGGAAACAGTCACTGCAGGTTGTTTCTGGAAGGATCGATTGTAAACTAGCTGCAGTATCAAAGGTTTACAACGTCTCACTTGATCAGAGGCAGTCTACACGCATAATTATTATGCAGTGTGAGCAGAAGTATAAGCCATAGATGAATACATGTATGTGTTCAGAGCTAACACGCCATTTCAAAATTCAGAAAACACACATTATGATGTCAAACATGTTACTTCGTATTATATTAGGAATATGCAAAATGTTCCGGTTTCATTTCATACAGTAACACTGATGCATAAAAGCCACGCTCTTACAGATATTTAGAAAGAGTTCAAGCCAATAGCATATCACCAAGCGCACAACACAGTGTCAAGGTGAAGCAGAAAGAGCACGACTGCATAAACAGCAATGTGTGTGTTCTTTAAAACAAAAACATTAGTTTTAACTGCACTTACAAGGACTTTGTGTAAATTATTTACAATACATGCATCAAACACCACCATCACTGGATCTGATACCTGCTTCTCTTCACTTCCCACGTCAACTTGCAACAACACGTTTTGAAACAATGCTGAAAATATCTCCTGCAGTCAGATGCATGACAGCTAGATAAAGGATCTTAGCTGGCACAAAAAACATTAGTTGTCAGGCTCTGGAGTGCATAAACACGCCATAAAAGACTACGTCACATGACCATACAAATATAACAAGGAAATGGCCTCATTGTAGATATCAAGTGCCAATCTGCAGGCTCAGAGGAATGACTGGAGGATGATGTGAAGGTGAATAGTATTTGTGACTGGAGCAGCAAGTACCTTTCTAATTGATTTAGCAGGACTATAGGACCCCTCGGACACATCGAGGCCATCAATAGTGTCTGTACAGTCAGATAGAGGGGCGTCCTGCAATAGTAAACCCAGTGAGGGGGGGAGCACAACCCAGCTCTTAAACACCAGCACATTCAGATCAGCTGTCCGTCAGGCAGACGTTCAGAAACATACCACCTTTCACACACACACACACACACACACACACACACACAAACACAAACACACACACACACAAAAGGTGGAAAGAGTACTTCGATAGTACAAACACTATAATCCTCAAGCACATGTCAGGCTACTACTTTGGCTAATATATTTATTAGTTACTGTGAAATCATTTCAATACAAATACACTAACGTCAAAATGAAGAAGTACTGTTGCATAGAAAATAAAAACACACCTGCAGGCTTATGATTTGAGCTGTAAGAGCTCGTAGGTTTAATAACGTGCTTATTTTTTTGTTTTTGAGAAGTTGCTTTCCACCTCTGCAAGCACACATACAGCGCACACATACACAAGCATTGGAAACGCATGCAAAGAGAGATGATTGTGGAAAGAGACGCAGGGCCTTGCGAAGCAGAGGAGTGATGGAACAAACAGCTAAGATCATGCATTGTAAAGAGAAATGATCCACACAAGGGGGAGCTATACAGTAAGTGCCTCGTACAAAACAGCATCATCATCGTACATCAAGGGCGCCTTCGGTCTCACTACCGACATGCTGGGTGAAGTTTTAGGTACTACTAAAACTTGGTTATTGCACTTATTATTAGCTGCTCCGTTTTAATTTGCCCATGTCCTGCTACTCATGCCGTTTGGTTTGTGGAGAAAGCTTTACAAACGGAAAAAGATTGAGCCCAGCGAAGGGAGGGCAAACCATGCAAACTGAACAAAAAGGGGAAATGTTAAGCAATTTTCCATTTTGACTTTTAAAAGAGGATAACGAATGCATGCACAGAAATAAAAGTATACAAGACTGTAGTGGAGATTTTGTTAAACATTACAAGAGTCCAAAATAACCAGTCAGCCAGTGCTGAAACAGATTACAGCCTCAACTCAAAATGCAGGAGAGAAAAAAAGAAACTATGTATGAATATGGACACAACCCGAGCTGGCCAGTTTGGAGAGCAGAGTGAGGTTACCTCTACCAAACGCTACTCACCTGCCAGATTGACAATCTCTGTGGTCAAAGAATAATGTGACAGTTACAAAAGTCACCCCCATGCTCCGGGACACAACATGAAGGACACGTTTTGCAACTGACGCCAGATCAGATTACAAAGAATAGGTTTTGATTGCATCCAATATCTGTCCAAGTTAAGGACAACTTCACGGACAATATTCACACTTTGCAGCATTTTAGTTTAAGGCTTATCTCCACACCTGGACAGAATATACTCGGACTTTGTTTTTCATTCAACTGTATTTAAATTGAATAAAAGTGACCAAACAAGACAAACACTGAAAGATCTCATGAATATGAGAACCATATTCATCTCCAGGTGAGGACGGCTGTAGCAGCGAGGGGGTTTCTGTTGCGAGTATGCAGACTGACCTGGTTGAAGGTGCGTTCCATCCCGGTGCCGGCACACAGAACCTGCGACTGAGGCCCTGCTGTCTTTATGTCCTGCAGGTTCTGCTCTCTGATCTACAAATAAGTCATAACAGAATGATAAACATAAAGTGCATCCATGTGCATCAGGAGCAGCAGATGGCTTATAGTAAAAAGGCAATACATTGAGAAAGACGAGATACCTTATTCCTCATTTCCAGGACATCTTTTGGGTTGGTGTTCAATGGGATGAACTGATTGGCTACGGCAGCCTGGCGGAGACTGTCTTCCTTTGTCCACTGTAAACACCACATAAAGTGTTAAAACACAGCTAAAAACAGATCAACTGAATGACATGATAACCCAAGCACAAAAATAGATTTAGACAAAATACTATGCAGGCTTCACGATACGGGAATCATGCTGAACTGAAATGGACAAAGTTGGATGACTGTAAAAAGGTTTGAATGTAAAAAGTGAACCAATGATGATGAGATTCATTTACACTTTTATAAATTTAGTAAGAGGACTGTTTTCCATCAAAACCTACATTTCCCTCTGATGCTTACTTATCAGTACCCAGTAATGTGGGATGATCACCTAATTCAGTCTAATATGTTTGATTTGTGCAGCGGGGTTCACAAACAGGCCGGAGCCGGGACTACTTTCTCTAAATGGAGAGCGTTAGGGCTGTCCTTAGACATGAAACTGTTGCATAGAGCTGAAGTCGCAAAAATGTAATAATTTGTCAGGAAATGCTAGAAAGCTACAGGCACAATGCTCACAGGAGTACAAGTTAAGTTAATTAAAAAACAGTTTTAGTATTTTGAGATTATGCATAGAATTTCCTACAAATTGGCTATTTTTTCATCCAATAGAGTCGATGGTAAAAACTAGAATCTCCCCAGATGAACCTGCAGAAGGCAGCTGCAAGTGTTTTCCCTTAAGTTGCTGAGAGGCAAAGCTTGTATGACAGGTCAAAGGTGCCAACAGAATACTTCTGAGGGCATCAGTGTTGGTGATGCTCGGTCAGAAGCTAATGGAAAGACAGTTTAAGGCATAAGATGCAACGACTAAAGCTTAACAGTGTATTCGTACTGCTGAAAAGCATTTGTCATCATCATTGATGTACTATTAGAATCAAAAACTAATAGAAAGAGCACACTGAAGATCAACTGAAAACATCACCGAATGAGAAAAACAAAGTAAAAAAAACAAAAAAGGGTGAGGGAGTGAGGGGTGGCTGGATGGGTGACAGATGATGAGGCTGGCTTACAAAGCGAGAGTGGCAGTGAGGGGTGAGCTGGCATCACCAAAGTCATTCCCCAGGCTGATACACAACAACAAGGACGACAGAGATAAGAGAGAAACACACCCGAGGACACTCGCCCACGTTGGGACAAAAAGTCACAACACTACAAACTGAGACAAGAGTGCATCTTTCCTGCAGAGGATGAAACCTTTAAATTGCCTTGACATTTTCCTTGTAATGTGAAAAAAATACCCCCCCCCCGCCCCCACCATCTACTTTTCACAATGCTTTTGTAAACCTGGTAATGCTCAGCATGATTGAAGAAGAAAGAAAAAAAAAAAGCCTCTTCCCATTATTTGCACCAAACTGAATGAGCAGCGGGTGAATAAACAAATCAAATCTTCAGCTTTCATGCAAAAATTATTTCATTAACCTTTTTTTTTTTTTTATACTAGGCATGTAATTCACGGTTGTACGGCGTAAGCTCATTCCTGTGTTTACGTTAAGCTTGGCTGGTTAGCTGCCAAGCCAGGGGCAGGATGAGGGAGGGTTTCTGCATGGAGTAGCTGGGTTGGGTTGGCTGAGTATGAGATGAACATGTATACGCGATATACTCACTGAGAAAGAGTCTCACAACACAACATTTCCTACTTTCCCAACAGGAGATAATTGATTCAAAAGTCAGGTCAAATTGTTTTTTTTGTTTTTTTTTTATCCAAACAAATCCACTCATGCGGGCCTTGAGGTCAAAAACATTTTCAGAATAAATTGAAACCAAAACAAAGAAGAAGAAGACAACTGGGAGCAGTTGTAGAAAAGCAGGCTGCATAAATAGTTTGCCAAGAGAATTTTGCTTTTGATTTAATATCTATAATATATCAGGCATTATTCTGGTTATTAAAGATGTTCAGACAGAGACATGCCACCTCCCTTATTTGTGCAGGCAATATAAATCTTATAACTATGCTTTGTGAGCAGCCCACAAAGCAAACTCACACTTGAGGTTGATATAGTTCATAGTACTTGCATACTGTGCAATATTCACTTTTTATAACTTCTGCAACTATCACTGCCATGTGCATTATTCACTTATCAACTCTGTACTTATACTACTGTTACTCTATTTTATTCTATTTAATTGTGTACTCTCCACTTTACTTTCTTGTTCTTTTGCTGTAACAAGGTAACTTTCCCCGTTGTGGGACTAATACGGGATTTCTGATTCTTTATCCCGTTTGCTAAATCCTCAAAAGTTAACAAAGCTAACGTCAAGATGCAAAGACAAAACTTAGATTGTGTACTGGCGGGGCAAAAGTATAGTTAGCGGCAACCTCACCGCGTCTTTCTACATTCACCTGCCCACTTGAGGACTCATGCCACACCCCTGCTGCTCGCTCCTTTGGGAAAAACATCAACACCAACAATGCATTTCACTACTACACATGCAGTGGGGCATGCTTTGAGCTGCTGGCCCGGCATCATGAAGCATTAGGAGACCAGAAGGGGAAAAGGAGCAAAGAGGGTCAACAACTACTCACAGCTATGCTACGAAGTAATTAACAGAGCAGAGTTAACTGCATTAGAAAGGTGGGTTAATAGGAAATCTGAAAGTACAGTGCGAGTGAGCCTAAAAAAAGCAGAAGTATACCAACTTGTGCTTTAGCCTAGCAGTTGTATAAAAAGGCTCAATAAAAGAAAGCCTCAGTTTCAGCCTTGTACTACACTTTTACTCCTCGCTGTCCCCAGAACCTCAGGATGCCGACCACCTGCCCGTTTCCACCAACAAGGTAGCTGTAAAATCTTTACTATGAACAATAAGGTAGGCACAGACCAAGCAGTTGGTTATACAGCTTGGCACGCAGACACCAGACGAGAGAGACTGCAGCAAGGGTTTCACGTGATCGTGTGTTATGTTCGTCCACACCTTAGGCTTCGACTTGGGGCTGCTGCCGTCAAGCCCGTCCTCGTGGGCCTCGTCGGGCCGGCCGCCGGCATTGAGCCAGCGGGTCTTGTCGCGCTGGCCGCGCTGGAAGCTCTGTTTCAGCGGGGAGCGAGCACCTGAGTCACTGTCCTCCCCGTATGAGTAACCACTGTGGGCGGAGGGAGCGATCTCCACGTCACTGTACTTTTTAGCTTTGTTTTGCAATGCCGGGCAGCGGTAAGGGTAGCCCGTCCTGTAGCCCTGGGAAACAGGAGGACAAACAACAGGGGTTAGCAAATTGTTAATACACAAACTATAAATGTTTAGAGGTCATAGAGCTATGACAATGTTTTGAAAGAGATAATAATATACTTCCAGTCCCTTGCAAAAGTTTTAGACTTACCAAGTTGTCGAGCATTCTCATGAGAGCCTCAAACTCCTGCTCCCCGACCAGCCACTTGGGGTGTGCAGAAGAGCCGTCGCCAGCTGGCTCTGGGACCCGTGGGCGTGACTTGTATTTCGTTGGGTCCAGCAACACCAGATTATCTGGCCCTCCAGCGCTGGCCAGTGTTCGCACCTGAAAGAAATGGGGAGGGATCCCGACAGAAAAACCACAGACGGATCCAGAATACAGAAGAAAAATAAAATGTGGACATGAGGACACACACACACACACACACACACACACACACACACACACACACACACAGACAGACAGACAGACAGAAATCAACATGAAGAAAGATGAACGTGTATAAAAAAAGGTGGAGAGACAAAGGACATAGACAATTGTTATGAAAAACGCAGACGAACATATGGTGCCAAATATAACAACCCAAATGAAAATAAACAGTTCAAAGTGACAATACGTGTGAGTAATTGACATAAATAAATGTCCATGTGCTAGTCGCAATTGCAAATGATATTTCAGAGGGAATGTCCTTTACAGAGCTTAGTGTGCATCCTACCTGGATCTCACAAGCAGTGACCAGATTGTGGATGTAATAGAAAGCTTCCTCCACTGTTTCGCCTACACACACCAAGCCATGGTTCCTCAGGATGAGCACCTGGGAGAGAGGAAATGTAAAAATGTTGCAAAGAAAATCATTCTCATTTCTTAAACGTTTATCAGAAGTTACACAATTAGAATATAGCAGGTTTCAAAATGACATCCCCACAGCTGCGGAAGCAGTAATGATCTTGTTTTCATTTTCCCTTTCACATGCATGCAGAAACACACGGTTACCTTGCGGTTAGGCCCAATGTTCCTCTGTATGATATCAATTTCTTCATCATCCACCAGTATGCCCTGGTAGTCATGATAGCCCACCTCGCCCAGGGACAGTGCCTCAGGTGAGATGGGCAACAGGCCGCATTTCATGGCTGACACCTGCAACCGAACAGGACACACAACATATGACGTGAGACTATAATGAGCCCGTGTCTGTGCTTATAATGGGAATGACTACTTTGTATACACTGTCCCTTACCGCAGCACCCGCGGGTGTGTGTATGTGTATGATACACTTGACATCGGGCCGTGCAGCGTAGATGGCAGAGTGGAGAGTGAAGCCGGCTTTGTTGACCCCGAGGTTGGTGCTTCCCCGGTCAACTATCTCCCCTTGAAAGTTTACCTTTGCCTGGAGAGCAAGGCAGAGAGCAAGGGGTTAATCAAAGCCACAGCTTTAATCACTTTAGCTATGAATTTCACTTGTTTCAATGTATTAAAATCACATGTGAAGTAAAGCTCTAATAGAGACCAGCACAGATTCTCACCAGACTGGACGCGGTGACTTCACTGTACAGGAGCCCAAAAGGGACAATTAGGAAGCGCTCCTCGTCCGAGTTCACCCTGACCTAAAAAAGATAGACACGTTAGATTATAGTGGTACTATACTGTTCACTTACAAACACCAAAGCATACACGCTTAGAATATGTTATACACCTCTAAATCAAATCATCTACCCACTTAGCATTGTGCATGTACTATATTTGTTAACATTTTGGGAAAGTGGAAAGTATGCTGAATTAGCTAAGAGCACTTCCTGTTTGCAATGTAGCCATGGATACACAGATAACTATCACTGGATAATGTATTTTTTGCTCAAAAATGTGATGATAATCAGGCAATTTCTTAAGTGGAACAGATAAATAAATAAATAAAGAGCCTTAAAGCCTCAATATGAATATATCTTTACTGCTGGATGACAAAGTCAGTCAACAGTTCTTACTGTGAGGTGGTTGTAGATGAGCTGGGACCAGCCGAACAAGTCAGCGAGCCGATAAAAGGCAGCCAGCTTGCAGCGGAGCAGCTTCTCGCCCTTGTCATAGGAAATAGAGTCTGAGCCACGCAGATCATTCACAGGAGTCACCATACCCAAACCTGAGAGGAAGAGATGGGGTCAGACGGGGTTCGCTTACATGAAAGGAGGTACAAAACAATACTAATTACATTGTGGAAAAAGAGACAAATGGATCAAATATAGTGCTCTGTACAAGAAAACAGTCCTGATTCCTTGCTAGCAAGAATGGGAAAAGAATCTCACTTACAGATAATAATAGTTAGATAAAGTCTGCCTACTGGAAACCAACTGGACAGAAATGAACTTTGACATACGCTGCATCACTCATTGAGAGCACAGACATAGCAGGCCTGTCAAAAAGTCACACACACTCATTCTCTTCACTGCTTACTCATATTGAGAGCCGCCATGCCTCCCTGCGGTGCAGCGGGATACATGGAAGGCATGCTGGTGGTCATGAAGTCAGCGATCTGCTGCAGAGCCAGAAGGCTAGTGGGCGTCTTTCCCTTCTTCAGCTGATCCTGGATCATTGTCTCCAGCTCATCGCAGAAGGCCTGCGGGACATCAACGCACACAAAAACAGACAGAAACACAGAAAAATGGTAAAATATGTTGCGTCAATGTTCATTTCCATTCATATGAAATAATTATAAATTAAATATTAATGTGATTACATTTTAAAATATTATATGCATGTACATTAACAGAAATAAAACAGATGATTTAAAAAGATAGTTTTTTGGATTGGAACAGTATCAAAACAAATAAAGCAAATTAAAAAAGTGACAAACATTTTCTAAATAAAAGAAACAATTTAATAAAAAAACTAATTGACAAAGATCAAATAAATGCGTATATACTCAATAAGAGAGAAAATAAATATAAAATCTAAGAATATGAACATAACTCAGGTATGAACATTCATTTCTACTTTTAGAAACACCGCTCTTGTATAATTCACTACAGTTCAACGGGACTGTTTTATTAGACCGCAATAGTTACAGCCAGGTAAAAGGTTGAGATCAAGAGAAAACACTGACGTGAGTTTAACAAAGTGAGAACCTCCGGACTCTCTTTCCAGGACTTGAATGCATCACACATACAATAGGCCTCTACAGTAATCTGAGTACTCAGCAGGTCACAGACACACTGTTGTTGGAGAAAAAACTGGATTTATCATGTGATGTTGAAACGGCTGCTGCCTTTACACGAAAAGAGCCCATTCACATGTTAACACGCTGGTGATGGCAGTGTGACCACAGTATGTCGTCAGTTAATGTAGTGTATGCAACTGAATCTGAATTTATTTCATGCGTCTGTTCCACTGACCGGGCTCTGGAGTATCATGGAGACCCTCTTCCTCTGCTCCATCATGTTGAAGTCCTGCCGCAGGTCGGGAGCCATGTTTCTCTCCCTCTGGTACTCCGGGCTGCTCTCATCCACCCGGTCGAAGTATCGCTCCTTGTGGGGGGCTGTGGTGGGAGGGGGGGCCGTCACCACGCCGGCACCTGAGTCGCCGTTCATCCTGGGCTGGCCTCCTGTAGAGGGAGCGATAAGAGATTTAACTTTTTCTGTCAATTAAAAACAATTAGATAACACACATCCCTTCCCATTACATGGGTTTCTAAATAACTCACTAAATCAAAGCTTTACGTCTCTGCGGTGAGACAGTGATGGATGAACTCTTTATATTATTCTGTCTCTGATGTGCTTTGTTTTATGTAAGCTTCTGTGTATATAAAAGATCTTGTTCATTAGGATTAAAACATTTGTCACCAATAGATACTTTAAACAGTATAATTATATACAACTTTAAAAAAAGGGCTCGTTTCTTCAGTCCATATATTTAATGAAAATATAAAATAAATATCAAGTAGGAGACGATAAGAAAGTGAAGAAATGAACATTGCTAGTCATTAGACCAGAAAACCAAGATCACAGAGCCCACACTTTCCCCTACTTCCTGTCACGATCATGTGACCACTCTTCCCAGCTGAGATGGCTGTTCATTGATTTCCACAATGTGTTTCCTGGAATCACAACAACACCACTCAGCTGTCAAGGCTGGAAATATATCCACATGTCTCTTGAAAAACATTAGGAGCAAAAGTCTTCACTAACACTAAGTATGTTGTGGACATCACAATTACTGTATGCTCGGGATTCAATAACCAACATTTAGCTCAAAACATTATCACGCGTCGCCTTCAGCTGATTTAGAGACATAAAGAGACTAGAGAGATATATTTCTTATAGATCCATGTCAATCCAGCTGGCTGGGTGTACTTGAGGATAAATAGTCTCTAGCTGTCCATCACAGCTCAGGCTACTCAAGCCGTGACTCTGAAAGACAGACAGATTTATGAGCACAAGGAAATGAGTCTGTGCAAGCATGCATGGGTAATGTGGGGTTGCTCTGGCAGAAACTGATGCAGCCCATTAGTCGGCATCAATACAAATGTTCAGTCACAACTACCATGACAACTGTAGACCGAACCCAAAGCATCCAGTATCACACTGCGAGCTGGCAGAGCCTCACTCTTTTATTAGTGTTCTGAGATTTTACACAACATCAAACCCAACATCTCTCCACGAATCTCAGGTCACCTGCTCCAATCAATGACCATGTATTGTCCACTGCCAATTTAACATGCATCTTTGAAATTACACAATTATATAAAATACATTTAAAGTCAGATTCATTTTTTAACTAAATTCGTTTTTGTAGTTTTTGTGCATCTTATCAAAGGGTCATTCTGGATTAACTTCAACATCTAACATTATTTATTCAGACCAAGATTCAAATTAAATACTCTAGGAGTCTTTACGCCCAACACGTTGGAAGAAATTCCAATCTCTGTCCATAGAAGAGGCGGTAGTCGGGGTCCAGACCAGCGCCTTTGTAATGACATTCGCCCCCAATTTCATAAAAACGAATCCTCTCACATTCTTCTCTTTGGCATCTCGTCTCTCCTGTTTTCCTTTAATCATAACTACGGTCTTAATTTGCAATTACGAAACAAAGAATATGAGAACCGCAAGCTGCATAGTCTGAAAACATTCAGGAGGGAAAACTCTGATGTCGTAATCACACAAGTGGAGCCCAACAACAGTCACTGACAGAAGAAGAAGAAGGACGTCAGCAATTAGCTCTGGTTCCAAATACTCTCATTAGGGAGAAAGAGTCTCTGGCCTGTTATTAATACAAAAGTGTTGCCATGCACTGCAAACAACAACAGCTCAGGTTGGATTGATGCTGGAAAATTAGCAACAACACAACAGGGTCGTGACACCCCTACTACATTCTCTGCAGCTCCTTGCCAGACTGGCTCTTGTCAGCCTAGTTTACAGAAAGACGGTCTTCATGCTTCTAGACTGCCCGTCTGATCTCCTTCACTTTGCTCTGACTTGTTTATGCTGCATTTGCTGTCTGTGGTTCATGTTGGTGGTGCTTATTGCTCGCGGCAATGATAGGAATCAAGCATGTCTGCGGACAGCGGGACAACTGAAAATGTAAAAATGTAACATTCATACTGTTGCTTTTTAGTTTGAAGAGGAGAATATAGTCATTTAGGCTCGATATCAATGCTAATATTGCTCACAACGACCCATCTCTATGCACTGCAGGAATTGTGTAATACGATCCTTTTGATTGTCTTGAGGCTGCCATCAGTCAGACACTGCAGAGCGCACGACCACAAAATCTAGAGACACCATTCCAGCATGAACATCCCTAAGCATCTTTTTCTATGTTCAAACAAACAACCAGATCCGTGCGTTGTTTGTTTCCCGTGGAGAATACAGCAGTAACAAAAGGCCGTAGATGGAGGAAGCTTTCACTATCTATGCACGATGTCGTCTCCTTACAACCCCCGCCTCGTCAGACCCCCTACTTCTCCTCTCTCCTCAGATATGGAGGTGAAGGGGATCGGCTATCCTCCACTCCCGCTAGGAGTGCAATCGCTATAGAAACCAAACGCATTACCATGGAAACACGGGACAGCCTTTTAAAGATTGCTGTTATGTAAGACCAGCTGTAGGCCAACATCACGCTGCAAGCCAACTCCAAACTAATGTGTTACTCCTTTTACATTAGAATCAACAACATGTCAGGGACTCTGTGTCTTATTCAGGGACTTCTAGAAATGTTAATATATTTTTATGGAGCTTTGAAATAATTATTAAAATGAGTTCCCAAAAGGAATCTCAAAAAGGAACAACATGACCTGGTTATACTCTAAAGGGTTCAACGGATCATAAACTCATGGTGCAGATCGTATCACGATTTTGACTCTTGAGTTATTTAAAATTTGACCTCATGTCCTGAGTGTGGAACATTCCCACAAATATGTGGTGGATATATCCGCTTGATACCATGTAGCCCATCTTTTTTAAATGTAAATGGCAGTTTACAAAACCAATAATCTGTTGATCTTTACGAATACAGACTCAATGGCATAGCTCTCTGTGCTGGAAAAATATGTTTTAAAATCGACTTGAATCAAACTGTGACCTTAAAATCGAAACACATTTCATACAGAACAGTATATGCCATCTGCTTTTGCACAACTAATTCTGTTTGTTGTAAACCGAGTGGCCACAGGTGGCTAGTTAAATATCTTAAATAAGAACAAAGCTTGCAGGTGCCATTCGCATTGAACTATTTAGTAAACTGAAAATCTTTGGACTGTTGGGAAAAGGAAATCTGTGATTTCAAGAGATTAATCAATCATATAATTGTTAGCAGCAGCCCTAATCTTATTCTATATTGTGATATTAAAACGCATGATTCAGTATAATTTCAGGAATTAAATCAAATAAACTGTACAAATTAAACATGGCTATAAAGCAGTCCTGCAACACGTCTCATTGTTACCTCAGTACTAACACTACGGCCAAATGTCTGAAGGTTGACACATTTACATACTTCATTGTATCTTCAAAATCGCTCAAACACAGTAGAGAAGTCTACGTTCTCTGGAAGAAATATCTCTTAGTCTCAAACCCATAATTTATGTGGTTACTATGACAATGCACAGTTGAAAAGGAAAATGAACAGGATGCTGTTAAACAAGCGATTGAATTTCTTTCTTCTAGATGACTGACTAAACCGATGTTTTGAACTTGCAATGACACCACTCAATACAGACGTTTCCATTCTCAACAGCAGTTGCTGTGAGCCAATGATACGAAGAGAGAGAGATATATGTAGAGAAGCACCAGCCTCTCTGCTCTCACGGTGGCTGGCTTTGTGTCAACTTTAAAGCTCTGGGTGTACATTGTGCATATTTCAATCATAATTAAAGAGACGGAAGCTTGCACTAAAAAATATATTTTAAAGCATGACTAAGCTCTATGAAAAAAAAAAAAAAAAGTGAAGCTAAGAGATCCGTTTCATTTGTTCCAGAAATATGCCAATCAAGGATTCGGCAGTGAAAAGATCATTATGGTGTGGGAAAAAGATTATTGACCTCCTGCTGGTCTTTCTGTTACAGTTTTAGAGTGTGCATGTGTGAGAAGCTTCTTTCAGACATTTGAGAAATGCACTTGGACAAAGCTCTTTATATATCGCTGAGCTGGATGCCTGTCATTACTGGAGATGAAGAATCCACCAGCAACTGCTCTTTAGTGTGTGTGTGTGTGTGTGTGCGTGTGTGCTACAGACCCTAATACTATGACTGGTAGGAATGCATTAAGTGTCATTTTAGCTCTGCCCCAAGTATGGTCTTGTGCACCTGGTAGAGGGGGCAGCCCATGTGCAAAGGCTGTGACCTTACTCCAGCGGACCGTGTGCGTTTCCCCTTTGGAGTCAGATCGACTGCTGTAGAATTATAGTTCATTGGCATCCACTTCACGAATACATTGAGTCTTTATCCATTTTTTCAATTATGTAATTGTATCCCACAGTGTAGTGTCCAGGTTTTTGTGCTTAGCCATCTGATGCTAACAATCTGAAAAACACTGGGTAGACGCACACAGCAAAAGAGGAACTACGATGAAAATGTAAAGTGCAACGCATTAAATAACAACGTGAAGGGGGTCACTTGTACTGATGAACCTACAGCCAATTGTCACCAGAATCTGCACCACCAAGAGAGCAAAGAGATACATCGAAGTTTCATTCGAAAGACAAGTAAATAACTCCTGAGACGAAGCCAACAAAATGCTTTTTATAAATGTAGCCTACTATATAAGCTTCACTATCGCTCATGGGAAAGGTATTATCTGCTGCAGACTATCATGGCCAGGCCAGGCGATGTGTTTAGTTGAGTGCGAGTAGAGTGGCTCGGGGTTTATCTAGTCGTCGCATGTCATATGGGACAGAGGGGTGGAAGATTACTCTCTGAAACAACACACCCCTCCCTGCGCAGCTTCCTTAGTCTCACTTTCGCCTGTACCATCATGTGTACATCTGTATAGAATTGTGTAGGCTAAATATTTGACGCAAACATGGATACATTTATTGACACGATCCTAAATGACCCCTGTGGTGTGAAAGAAAGTTCAAGAATGACTGTTTTCGCATCTCTAACTTTAAAAAATAAAGTGTCCTGCTAAGTGATCACATATGGGGAGGAAGGAAGGAAAGAGTGAAATCGAGAGAGAATGGACTTGAAATGAGGAACACATTTTCAGCTGCACTGCAGTCAAGGGTGTGGGCGTGGGGAGTGGGAGTAAAACAAATACTCTGTATCTAGAGTGAGTGTGTGTGTCTATGTGTGTAGTAGTAGTAGTGTAGTGTGTGTGTGCCGAGGGTGGCAACATGGAGCCGGACTGACAGAGCTAAGCTCCTCCTTTGGGAGTTTTACTCATTCTAACAGAATTACCAAATCCAGGGAGTTACCATCCCTTAACACTCACAGACATTTCATCTCGACAGTTTGGCTTTGCTAATCCTCATACAGTGCGAGGGGGAAGGGATTCACAGTGGACTTTAGTAAGAAGCCAGACACAACTATGTGGTTATGTTCTCCAGTTTGGGGCTAAAAACAAACAAACAAACAGTCATCAACAAAGCATATTAAACCCTCAGGTTATTATAACCTTCAATCCCCTGACACACTCTTACGAGAGCTGGACAATTAGCGCTGCAATTTACAATTATTTCTTCAATTTCTCTATTAATCTGTAAGTCTATAAAATGTCAGAAAACATTGAAAGAGCCCAAGGTGACATTGTTTTGTCTCACTAAGAGCAAAACGTGGAGATAATCCAACTTGAAGCAGCAAATATTTCATTTTTCCTTGTTGCTATGGTGCAGGAATATGATGATATAGCTTCATTGCAATCTTGCACTACTAATGTACAGTGTTTAATAATGCACTATCATCGTATGTACACTGTATATTTGGAGTTAAGAGTATGGCCCCAGTTTTATCTCTGTCTCTGGTTATAATTTTAGGTTTCTATAATGTTTTATTAAATCCTTTTCACTTATAAAGTGGCCTTGGATACTGTAACAACTATCTATCTGATGCAGTGTGGCATGGTATTTCTCCTTATACTGTGAAACGACAGGGTGAGAAGAGATGTGCTTACAAATAAGGAAAACTAATGTGCACAATAAGTATTATTATTATTATTATTATTATTATTATTATGCAGGACATAGTGCCATCTGAACAACAGGAAACTGCTCCATCGCAAAAACCCATATCATCCTGCTTTAAAACACGCCCAGACTAGAAACAAACAGAAACACTACATGGAAGAAACCTATCGACTCGAGCAGCCCATATTAAATAACTACAGCAACTGTGCGCATGTGAACTGCAAAATAATGCAACCACGGGCCTGCTCGGGCAGCAGGGCGGGCTAACGACACACACACACCGGACACAAAGTGTTTGGCCCTGGGCTGTTGTTCAGCACAGAACACCGTCGAAGGTCAGGCGAGTTTTTAAATCAAACTAAAACGCAGAAATACTCGTTTTAAAAAGGTGAGAAAACGTGCAGCGCTGCCTCTCTGCAGACTGCACCGAGCAACATATTAGCAAAACAGTGGGAGAAGTCGCCACACTGAAACACAACGAGACTGTGGAAGAAACATTTTTTAAAAACACACACACACATGGGTTATGTTGTACCACTGAAATGCAAACAGTATCGATTATTTCCGAGCTTACCCTCTCTTTTGATGTGATGAAATATATAAACAGTGCTCGGTGAAAGCAGGACGGCGGGTTACACTATCTTTATCCCCTACCCTGGTGATCTCAGAGTGGGTTTATCTCTCTGCGCTCGTCGTCCCTGCGTCGCTTCAACGAGCCACCATCATCCCACTTGGGTGCGGCAAACTGGTTAATCTTCGGCTCACTATTGGTCACCTGGAGGCACGTGACAGCACCGGGGCGAGTGATTGGAGCACGAGCTTCTTTGCCCGCCCCTCTGAAAAAGGCTTTGGGTATAAATGCATCCATGGTTTGTATTTTACTGCTGATGCTAAAGCCATGGAGCTGCTACGCGTATATTTGTTCAGTTTCATGTACCTGTCCTATTGATGGCTAGTGTGTGGAAAGTACATTTACTCAAGTATTATACTGAAGTGCAGCCTTTGAGGTACTTGTACTCTACTTAAGTTGTTCCTTGTTATGCTACTTTATATCTACTGAACTAAATTGGGAAATAGTGTATTCTTTTTACTTTACTACATTTATTTGATACATTTAGAAATTAAGATTGTACTTTAAAACATATAATGAATGACATTGAATGACATTGGTGCATCAATATTAACAATCTAATAATGTCTAATAGGCTATAACAATATTAGTTGCAGGGGACATTCAGTACTTTCTCTTTTGATACTTTACCTACATTGTGTTGTTAATACTTTTGTACTTTTACTTAAGTAAATGCATCTAAGTACTTCTTCCACCATGCACTGTTGGTGACAATAATATACCAATAAGTTGAAGGCTAACCTATATGGTATGATACTGCATTTTACGTGTTCCTGTGCTGCAGCATATAAACGTGTTTTGCATTTGTTGACAACAATATTTTTAACCTATAGCAACTCACAATAATACTAAATTAGTATTTTATTTATAGACCATATGGCATAGCTTTCAAAAACAAAATAATATTCAAATAATTACATTTAGTCATCTTCTTATCTGTACCATCTTGTATAACATTAAACTAGCCCTCAGCGCGGCTTGGACATGTGATGTGGTGATGTGCTGTGTAAGGACAAGTAACTGGACATATGACCTTTTTGGTGATCTCGCTGATCTTGCATTGTGATTAAAGATGTGAGGTTAGAAAACACATTATTGTTGATAAAGCTGATTTTATTTTATTTTTTTAAGTCTGATACTGTAGTTTTACATCATAACTCAAAACATGTAGGTTTGTTCATTCTTTAAAAAGTGACACAAAAATAATCGAGACCACATTGTCTTGATTCTTTTGCTCTGATACACTAGACATTGGCCCGTTTTAGATAATATACACACTACTTTCAATTTATTTTAGCCAAATCATCTGCACAGTCAAAGAGCATAGGGTGACACAATATGCAAACATTCAACAATTGTCTTTGTACATCTAAGGTAACTAAACAGCAGCTTCACCTCGTTGTAACTTGCAACCAAATTCAATTTACAGATGTGGTGCTATTGCACAGTTCAATTGCAGCAGAAGTTCTCATGTTGACATTATGGGGCAAGTGAGGTGGACTATTTTTTAAAACTATCCTGATGGAAATTACATCACACTGAGGTTTGCAAACATTGCACAGTATAAAGTGCACAACTGATGAACTTGTAAGAGCCCGCCAGAGGGCGCAGTTTATTGTCTTGATGGAGATGTGAGGCGGGACTTCCGGTGAAAAGAACCCAACGCCCCCTCTGGCACAATATCACAGATATAATATCTCCATGGTGTCTGATGGAACATAAGACATGTGGCCCAATCAAAGGACAATGAAATCATTATAACTGAAGAAACAAATAGGGACACCTATTTAGGCTACACCTACGAATAGGAAGATGTGCACGCGCAAGATACAGCCATGAGCGCGCGGAGGGCAATGATTCAATCAATATAAGGATGTCATGTTTGATATCTGCCACTAGATGGTGCTGCTTTGCCACGCTGTTCGTCAACCTGTATTGCAAAACTAGTGTTGATTCCTAAAGTCAACCTCACTAGAGTTTATATATTGCACTATTATTGGTTTATAGGAAATGTGTGGGCTAATAAGTAAGCTTAAGTATAAATAATATGCCACTGTATTTATTCATATGAGAAAGCACGGTACACCTGCCTTTCTCTACTTTTGTAAGTTTGTCCCACGGGAATTATTTCTAATGAATGGGATTTAAGATAGCTGCTTAACAACAGTCTTAGCCAGTTCTCTGAAAAACATATTAAAACAATTCTTGAGCAAATGTCTGTCTTGTAGCTTGCTGTGATGTTACAGTTTGCTACATTTCTTAAATTGTTTAAACTCTGTATAGCTCTCTTTATAGCTGTAAGACCTCACTCCTTCAGAAATATGAGATTGTAAAACTGAGTGTACTGCATATACTTTTGATATGAGTGGCCCTGACCTCTGACTCTTATGGTGTCGATCCTGTCCCGTGCCAGTTGCATGCACTCCCCTCTTGTCTGATCTCAGACCAGCGCTGGCCCTTGAAGTGTTGTGAATGATTGTGGTCGGCCTTGTAGCATAGATACACCAACTAGAGACTCTAAATATATCCGACTGGTGTGCCTGAAGAGCTCAGGCATGAAGATCATACTTAAACTGGAAATCTACACCTTGCTCTATTACTTTCTCATCTATTGTGTGCGTGTTTGCGTCTGACTCTCTGTTCATGTCATCATTACATGTTACATGCCTTTATCTGATTTGTTTTATCTAGAGAAGCCTTATAATAAGCTTCAGTGTGCCGTATCTTTGTGTTTGTCCTTAACATTTGCAAAGTAAGCATTAAAATGTCATTCTTGTGCAGAGTGACAGTAAATTATCCACCAACAAGTAGAATGCGTGTGCCCGTGAAAGAGAAATTAAATATGAGAAGGGGGGCCGGCAATACATCAAAGACCTACATATACAAATCAGATAACTACATAAAATATATCTTTAAATGCAGATCTGTCTAAGTGACGACAATTCATTTGAGCACCGGTAATACGTTTGGGTTTCAGCACACATTCCTCTGTCACCTGTTTTCTCTTAGCAGCACATGTCACAGAGTGAGTGAAGATAAACCCAGCTGCTTTACGTATTCATTTCAGGCAGCACTTACCGTCCCCTTTTAACTCCAGCCATCCTTCAACCCTAAGCTCTCAAATCACCAGGGGCTGATATGAAAATAAACAATTTGTAGAATGGCGGATGATGCCTGGGAGTATTGGCATATTTAAGGTTATTCTGGAGAAAAAGCACATTATAGACTCAGTGCAGCTCAACTGGGCAGGTACATTTCTCAACATTTGTTATTCAGTGAACCCACAAAGCAGCCACAGAGGTAGACTTCGACGCTGTTCTATCATCCACCAGTAGAAATCTGTCTCTTACTCAAAGATGGTATTGTATTCAGCCTGCAGTGCCACGGAAAGTCCCTCTCCCTCCTCCTCCCGCACAATGACACAAGGGTCAGCCTGTCTTTCCTCCACTGTGTTTTTGATTCACTTCTCCTTTAGGAAAATGTTGTATAACCTTTGACCTCCAGCAGTGACCTTTTAACCCTACTGGCCCCACCTACAGAGTCCCCTCAGCCAAAAGTATAAGGTGACAGATTCTTCACCAGTGTTGTAGCTGGCTACCTGATAATAAAATAAGTACTTCAGTACAATTTATAGGTAAGCCTACTTGTACTTTACTTGAGTATATTCATTTTTTGTTACTTTATACTCCACTACAATTCAGAGGCACATATTTTACTTAATACACTAGCAAGCCTACATTTACTTAATCACCTAAGTTTCTTTTTAGATTCATATCAGTCAACAAAAAAATAATGATGTATTTTTATAGGTTTGAGATCAAATGTATTGACCCCTGGTAGACAATTAATTCACAAGCTACCAAGAAGTAGGCTATACAACAACACCGTTAACAACTGCAACATTAATGTGACACACACGTCAATCATTCGGCTATATTCTACATAATATTACATATTTTAAAAATATAGGTGTTCCTGCATACTCAATACTTTCACTTGTGGTACATTTTTGATGCTTCTGGAGGCTACTTCTACTTCTTCCACCGCTGGGTCTCTCACCACCACCACCACCGCCTCCCCCTGCACCCTGCACCCTCCCCCTGTCTGATGATATCTCAGCCCGGAGAGGTTTGAATCCAGTCTCTGGCCCCAGCCGCCATGCTGAGCTGAGAGAGTTGCGACCAACCAAACTTTGTCACGCTGCTGCACCGACTTTCATCTCCGTACACACCGGGTCTAAGAGGAAAGCTTCCCCACGGTGAGTAGCAACATACGTTTTCACTCCAGTGCACATTTTAGTTAGCGACTTTCCTGTTTGAACTTGCTAACTTATTACAGCCCCGCTGGCCGTGTTCATGCGTGCTGTCGCGGACTCGAGCACAGCTGCACTTGTTGCACTGCATCCAAAAAAAACCCCCGCGGAGACACAAAATAATAAAAACCTAGCGTTGTAATTTGAAGTAGTTTTACTTGTTCCGTGTTTTAACCGCGCACAAAACTAGTGAAAACACTTTCCTGCGACATTTTAAAGCCCAAGTGCGGAAAAATTAGATATTAGCGGATGACTTGCGCCAAGAGTCCACGCAGTCTCTGTCACTGTCCTTGAAACGCAAAATTCCTCCTGAATATAATATTACGTGTTCACCAGCCGTGCTCACACAAATCTTTTTAAAGATTTAAACTCTCCTTGCACTTTCAAAATGCCATTCTGGCACTCAGAGGTCATTCAGGGGTTTCTACCCTCGGCTTTCATAAATCAAGGGTCCTCTTTCGCCTGCAACAACAGAAGACTTCTTATTGACAGCACTGAAGCACATAACCCCAGTTTGTATGAAGGCTGATTGGAGGATCATGTTTTTGTAGTTCTTCTGCTTGGAAAGCATCTTGTGCCAAGACAGGAGGACAGTCCAGTTCATTCTGGGGCTCATCAGTGGATGATCATAAACCTTTCACCTGCATGCTTGTCTACTCTTAGCTGGTGTGGAGCTGCATGGACCGGAGGGGGTAATAAGTAGTTATGGAGCTGCTTTCTGTCTCAACATTTGCCCTCTGGCCTGGCTAACTGAAGTCCTGTGTCTCTGTGTGACTCTGCTGGCTTTATGCGCAGTATATAATTCAAACTACACCATCATCAGTGTGGTTGTTCTCTTGACCTTCTTCAACCCTAAAAGGAAGTGTAGGCTTTTGACAGACAGAATGAGAGGTTTGTGCCGTAACAAGTCTGAGTTTTTCTGTGTAAAACAATTGATTAATTACTTTAATTGGAAAAAAGTAAGATAAAAAAGATATTGGATAATTATAGCATCTCAAATGTGGAGATTTGTTGCTTTTCCTTGTCTTACACATAACTCCAAACTGAATGTTTTGGGAATGTGGGTGGGGGGAAAAAAATCTGAAGACAATATTTTTTTATGTTTTTATTAGGCCAAAGAGTTCAGCTCTTTATCAAGAAAAAACCTGCAAATGAATGATAATGAAAGCAATCGTTAGTTGCCGCCCTGATACTGATAAACAGAAGAATATTCCTTCTTGCATCTTGTGTCTCTCCCACATACTCTTTAACATTGTATATAGGCTCATAGGAAATGCATGAATGCTCCTCACATAAGAGTAAAGAAACACCCCCTCTCCCATTTATATACAGGCTTGCATTGCATTAGCACTGTGGAATTTTGGAACATGCCAACTATTTAGTTTTCCCCTTAAATACAGCTGTTGTGTTTTCTAACTCTTGTTTTCCACTGCTTCGTTAGTGACATTAACCACCCCTCCTCTCCCTCTCGGCGTCTCACCGAAATGTGTTGGCGATGACATCCCTTCCCTCACGGCCTCAATAAGTCATTCTTCTGCCTCATCAAGTTTGATTCCACAGGTCCTTAGCTTGGTCGTATCAGCCATGGGGGCAGCCACCCGGATCTAGTCAATACGATCGGCTGGCTGGCGCTTCAGTGGCACACGGGCGAGCCAGAATCATGTCAGCCGGACCCTCGGGGGGTGGCCCAGAGAACTAGCCAGAACAGGATATTGCTGTGTGATCATTCACCAGCTGCAGACAAATCATTAAACCACTGGCTGTGTGCCGCTGAGAGGCTCAGGCATTTCTGTCTGTCACACTGACTTTCCCCTCAGGTTAGAGGTTGTGTTTGCGTTGTAAGGTTGTCATTGACTCTTGCAGGTTCTTGCCATTGGAAAGCATAGTTTATAAGATAGATGTATTATTTTGAAAGTGGATAGAGGTTTGTAAGAGGTTTCTCTGCTGTGCACAGTCTTTAAGATAAACTTTCTTTCTAGACTTTCCCTTACCTGTTTTTTATGGGAGGAAATGTTTGCACACGTTGTCTTGCCAGGACTTCACATTTTTAGGAAAAAGCTAATTAGTCTATTTTTAACACGTGTGTCTGTGTTTGAAATTCTATTAGTGGAGAAACTGAACTATCTTTAAATTCCTCTTGGTCTTTTTCCCACATTCATTGGCTGCACAAGATTCACGTGAGCTAAATGAAATCACACACAACACTCTTGCTTGTTAATGATAAGCACACAAGCATGCAAACCCGTCTTAACTGCTTTTTTAAAATCAATAATCAATTTAAAACAGGTGGGAAATGGGAACCGCGCTGCTGAAAGAGAGCTTTGTTTTAAACTGAGAACTATGCGCAGAAATGGTACTTGTTTTGGATGTCAGGGGTTATTTAGTTGGATGCCTTGTTTGAGTTTCATACCAAGCCCTGGCTGTTAGTCAAAGTCGGGAACATTGAAATTGGCAGCGCTTCCTGTCTTGCATTGAGTAGCTCACATTAAGCACACATACTGTGTTTGTGCGTTACTCCTCAGATCCCAATGCAATTATTCGACCACCTCCAAAGGAGACGTTTAAGCGACGTACCGTTTCTTCACATGCCTACAGTGAGTCACTGTCAGGTAATTGAATAAACTCTTAATGGATTTGAGGGTGACCGTTCATGAGTCCTCCAGAGGCTTTCTTCTCGTCCCCTCTCCGCTGGGTTTGGTTGTCAGCCAGTCTCCTCTGGTAGAAAAGGCTGGAATACCTGCAAATGGTCTGGGCAGTAGCACTTCCCCTCCTGCTGTGGAGGTCACTGTGGAAGGTGTTGTCTTTGACACGGACACACACGACCCCTTCATTGTTCCCTCCCGCTCATTAGCAATCTAATTGTTAGGAATCTTCTGCCAGTGAAGTCGGCAAACAAGAATAATTCAAAATCATACGTACTGCCTGTTGAAAGATGCTCATGACAACACAACGGGAGTGTCCTTTTTTTTTTTTTTTTTTTTTTTAAAGAAGAGGCCTTTTAGGAAACAAGGTCGGCGAGTTGCAGCAATCTCATTGTTTTGGTCCTGCAGGAGTTAAAGGGTAGAGGTCAGGGGTCAGTCTGTGGCGCTCTGATCTTGAGGTGTGCTGTGCTGGCTCGATGAAACAGACATCTGGGGCAACCCCCTCATTTTGAAACGCACACAAACATCCCCTGCCTACACCATAGTACCCAACACCCTCAGGCTGGAATCATTTCCTATTGGCAAAGAGAGAAGCATCTGGCTTCATATCTGCAGCAGACATTGGCATGTGTAGACGCTTTATGTGTGTTACTGGCCATGCATAATGCATTGCCGCATTCCAAGGATGTCTCAGCAAAATGGTCTCATGATTGAACGGTGGTTTCAAATCAGCTGATCCAAAGACGAACCTGTCTTTCTTCGCTTCGTGTGTCAGGTAACAATGAAGGTGAAGAACAGTCCACACCCTGCAAGGCTCAGCCACTTTAATTCTTTTCAGTAGTTCAATAATTGCATTCATGAAAACTGCACAGGAAGTCCTTGAAGATTCCCAAGATGCTGCACCCAAAGCTATGACTGCTTTTGCTGAGAGTGCAGGAAGATTACTGATGCGTTGCTGCAGTGCTATTGATGCTCACTTGATGTTTTGAAAAGGTTCCCAGCGTTGTGTTGCTGAGAGCAGGGAGCTGGAAGGGAATGGAGCAGGGAGCTGGACTACAGTACGTTCTGCTACTGTGGAGGAGGTTATCACTGACTGACACATTTGAATGCAAAAGGTGCTTTCTGACTTTGTGTAGCTGTCAGCAGCATTTATTTATAGGCCCTCGGGATAGTTTTGCATAGAGAAGACGTTGCAGGACTTAGTTGGCAGTCAGCAGACTTGAACCGGTTTCACTTTTATCATCTTGTCACTCATTGTTTGATTGTGTTTAGTATTAACAGTTAAACTGTGTGTGTGTGTGTGTGTGTGTGTGTGTTGCCAGTTTATAAGGTACAGCCAGGCAAAACTAATGCAACAGCCATGAAATAAATGATACCCTCTAGGGTTTGTGTTGAAACTGTATTTGACTGCATTAGATGTACCTTTTTTATAAACTGGTAACTTAGTGCAGGGCTAAATACAGTGCTTCAAGAGAGGGCAGCAGCTGGACCTCTAGTTCCCCATTCACAAAAAAACTCCCCACAACAATACCGCGTAACCTCACAGATGCAAATACACACTACCCTAACCTCAGCCCCCTCCCCCCGTCTTCCCTCCCCTAACCCGCCACCCCCAAAATCCCCCTCCCCCTCCTCAGCAATTGTGTGCATTGATGTTTTCCAGAGGCGCAATCTCTGCGCTGTTGCTCTCCACTGGCGAGCAGCGTTTGACTGCTGTGACAGGGCAAAGGCAATACTGGGCGTTTCGTTATGCACTCAGTCGGAGACTGCCGCTCACATGCGTTAAAGTGAAACAGCCCTTTAAAGCAAGCACTATTTCGCGACGGAGCGAGAAAGAAGGAGCAGGACCGGGGAGTGGAGAGGGAGGAGGTGACAGACTGCTCGTGCTGAATGATCATATTCTATTTTCTTTTTCATCTGTCATGCAAACCGTTGCTGACTTTCCCAGTAATAACCGAGTGACCTCGCCTGGTTTTGAAGAGCCTCTCTTTCAGTGTTCTTCTTCGCTCAACCTGCAGGATCTTCCCACTCAGATTATGGTAAGATTCACGTCGCACACTGCTTGTGTGGACGGCAGCCAGTGTGTTGACTGCTGGAGTCTCACAATGTCAACACCTTGTTCCTTTGCCATAGCAACCAGATATGTTTTTATGCTCACTATGTGCAGTGGAGAGAGTCTCCAATACAGTGCATGCTATTTTTACCCAAATCGCATTTGGGAGGTAAATAATTCAGTGTATTGGTGGATGGCATGTTTTCATGATACATTGAGAAAGACAGCTGTGCCTCTTTTTTATAAAAAAAACAAACACATTTTACTTTTATTTGAAATATTTAAAGAGAAAAGGGCAGTATTATCACTAATGTCACTGTTCTGTTTTACAGTAAAGCCGGGCAGGCACTGTCTCCCCCTGACTAATTTTAGAATAGGGCAGAATTTCTTCCAGATTGGTTGTCGTTTGACATGCAGTTAGGGTTACAGTCACAACGCCTGATTACCCATCGGATGGATTTCTGGCATGTCTGAAATTCTGGTTGGCTGTCTTTCAGTTTGAGCTGTTCCAGTGGTATGATTTCTCTCATGGCTGAGAGTTTATTTTAATATTACTGGAGTATTCTTTTACATGTTGTGGCTAAAACTACAGTCTTAAGACTGCTATCATATTAAACTGAATTTAGACTATATTATCTGCATCTTCCAGACATCGGCTCTGCATTTTTCCAATAGAATTGCGCAAAAGAAACACTGCCTTTCTCTATTTCTGCCAACATTGAGGTTGCAGCCATCTTGTTTTGATAAACTTTATTGCAATTGTCACTCGACATAACCAACCAGGCGTACTGTGCTTTTGTTCAGCGTGATCAGCCAAGTAGTGGCAGGTCAATTAATCAGTACAGTGTGAAAGGCTGATTAAAATTTGAAGCGGGAGAACGTTGAAGAACAATAAAATCTCAGCGTCTGCCCATCTTTAGACGTGGAAACAGTTTGTCTTCCCCTGGCTGGCAGTTGTCAGGAGTTCATAAATCTCCCTTAAGAGGGGAAGGAGTGGCATTGCCCTCTCAGCTTGGAAATTTCCAATTTTCCTTTACCGTGTCACAAGTTGTTCTCTTCAACTGGGCATTGAAACACTTGGAAAAAGATGCTCGATTTGAATAGTTTGTGAGCGTTGGGCTCATGTAGATCAAAGCTAACTTGCATTTCTTTTCCAAGTGCTATCGCTTCACTTCAGAGCGCACTGTTCTTCTGGCATCTCTATCTCAGCCGTGCGCTCTTAGAAACCATCTTATATCAGTCAAGTGACCTTTTTCTTTTACACCACAAGCTGCAGATTTCTTGCAGTACAGTTGAACTGCTCTTTATTGTCACTGCATTCAGTATTGTGTTGAACACCAGCATCCAGGCCCTGTATTGTTGTTTGCGTGAGAAGGCAAGAGTTTAATTCTGGGCTTTGGGTAAGGAACTCCTGGCTTTGCAGGGAAAACACTGCATACATCATCACAACAGTATGCCTGGGCAAGCTTGGGACATTCTTTATATAAGGCTCTTATACTTGGGTGGATTGCAACATTGTGCAAAAGCATGGATTCTTTGCATATTGGGTAATGTAAGGACATTTCATTTGGAAATGGACTTATTGTGCTTCTCTGGAACTTAATTGATTACCCGATATTACTTGGGTGTATGTGTATACAGCTAATGACTGTTTCTGCACTGAAGACGGACATATGGACAACAGTTCAATGAGCTGCCGTTAGACAGGAAAATAAAAGAGGCAGGTAAGCAAAAAGCATTAAAGAAGAGCGAGGTCTTCTAGACACAACACTCAGAGTTCAGGGGTGGTGTGATGTGGAAAAGGAGAAAGGAAAGCAGGGAAAAGGAGGCACATCAGCCTCTTGAGCAAAGATCCCCACCCAGACAGACTGCCGCTGGCTGCCTCTGAGGCTGGTGGCTGTCTGTCTGGGTTTGGGGGCTGATAGGATTGGGTGGGGTTTACCCTCACTCTTCTGTCTTCTTCCAGTTGTAGCTGACAGCAATAAAGCCATTAAGTCCTCTTTGGTTAATCAGTGTTGGATTATTAACTGAAATTGACATATTTTCTGAGGTTGGATTTAGCAGCTTTCCTTTTCTGCTACTGGCCTATTATGTATTTTAGACCGTCTGTGAATTGGTATCTAACCGTTTTATCTGCTTATGGAACCTTAAATCTCCCTCTGGCAGGTCAGAATCAGTGTTATACCAGTGTGTTAACACGTAACCGGATCTAATCTATGAATCTAATGTGCTATCATAATCTTTTGAAGGCGGATAAACTGAAGAGCTAATGGCAGGTTTTGGGGGTTGCTCATCAGGCAGCAGGACACAGGACGCGCCGTCGCCTCATTAAAATTTAAAAAGCTGATCGCTGGCAGTCAACAGCTGCTGATCTATGTGCATTCCCAAATATGCATCATTAGCAGAGGTGTGTTTTATGGCATTGGTTACACCCTCTTGATGATTTGTATTATCTGGTTATTAGTGATGATTTATGGATTATGCCAGCTTTGATGCTGGATGAGCTGCACTGATCCAAAACTGCAATCATTGCTCCTCAGTCACACAATGTATTCTTCCTCTGTGATTGGATCCTGTCTGCTCGCTGCCCGGAGGATTTTTTTGGTGCACTCTGTTTACGCTAGCTAGCTGGCTGGTCGGCTGCCTGGGTAACTATGGTAACAGTATCCCCCAGAAAGTTGAAGAGACCGGGCCTTGCTCGGCTAATTGTGAGCAAGTCAAGCGTGTCTCCAAAGTTAGCTGTAGTCCAAGCCGGGGCGATTGCCTGTTCGGATTCGGATTGTTTTGTGTCATTGATTGACGTGCAGCAACCGTCACAGTAGAAGTGACTTTCTCGTTTTAAGAAGTATTTATTTTCTCGTCGGAGAGCATTTGAATCATCTCGCTACACATGGAACAAAATAATGTACATAATTCATGATGAAAAGACTTGTTACTAAATCACCATTACACTTGTACTAATATGGGACATTCAAACTAATTATCAATGTGTTTAAAACTGTTATTACACAATGATAAGTCGATCGACAGAAAATTAATCCAGCACTATTTTAATAATCCATTTATTGTTTTATTCATCTTTCAGGCAAAACATGTCAAACATGCCTGGTTCTTGCTTCTCAGATGAGATGACCCTTTCTGTCATTTTATGATGAATATCTTTGGGTTTTAGACTTTTATTTGAATAAAACAAGCTGTTTGAATACATCACCTTGAGCTGTGACAGGCATTTCTCTATTTTCTGACATTTTATAGACTAAACGATAACAATTAAAGACATTTTCCGTTGGGTATTGAAATGATCTCGTCTACTGTAGTTGTGAGTAAATGATTTGCGTTGCTCTTCCCCTCTCTTGTAGACTTGTGCCTCTCCCTCAATCTCTTCTAACTGTGTGAAGAAACGTGGAAAGGAGTTTTAATGCATCAGTATTCGCTAGCCGACGCCATGACAGACAAGTAAGTGGTTTCTCTTTTTCAAAAGTGTGTTTGTGTAAAGAACCATCTGTACTCCGTGGCCCTTTTGTGTAGTGTGAAGTAATAAGATGATGTCTCGTGTGATTACACTTCTCTCGCTCTGCGCAAGATTGTCTCCTGGAAGTGTTTGTGTGAGTGTGTTTTCAGTACAGAAGTGGAGGAGAATCAGGGGTTCGGGTAGCACAGAGAGAAGTGTGTTGTGTCGGGGGGGTTGGTATAAAGACGGTCTGTTTTGCCCCTGAAGACGTATGACATTTGCATCAGGGCTGATTTGCATTCTCGTTCGCTGTGCTGGTATGTTGCTGCTGCTGTTAGTTGGTCTTTATTTCCCTGACAAAACATAGTCATTGAAATGGTTTTGAGCCCGAGGAGTTCTACCTCTTCCTTTTGCTCCTTTTCTGTGTTCGCCCCCTTCTTTTTTCTTTTCTGTGGTTCCTTCCCTCATTTTGGACCTGTTCTCTATGCTCCCTATCTCTCTTTTCTTTTTTTGTCTCTTTTGTCAACTTAGCCTTTGTCTCTCAGTCCGTTTTTTGCTGGATTTGATCTACATAGAGGACGGAGAATTTGGGTGCAGTAAGCTAAATAATCTGCCGTCAGCGTTCATAATAAGCGGAATAAGTGGTGCAGACCAGTCAGCTGAAAGGGATAGGCGCAAACACGGTGAAGGCCAAAAAAGGCCAGGCCTATTATGTGCTTGAGTTACAGAAAATGAAAGGGGCAGTTTAAAAAGTATGGCCGGCCCCGCAACAAAACAGAAGAAACAGGTTGTTTTCAGAATACTTTGAATTGTGGTGATTATGGATGCTTGTGCAGGATTCAGTGAAGAGGCAGAGGAGGTTTATATGCATACATATATACATATATATAGTTTCCATGGTAGTGCTGTTAGATGAAATGATGAAGATGTCAATCAGTGTTTGTATGCACTTAGTCAACCTCCAGCATCTCTCCTCTTATTGTTAATGCACCTGTTTACCCTTTGGACAAAGAGAGAGAAAGGGGAAGATCTGGTGAGTCACTTGGCCTTTCTATGAAACGGGCCTCAGGGTAACTGGCTTACACCAGCACAATATAATGTCAGTATAAAATATTGTGCATCTTAGTTGGCTAGTAGAGCCGGATAATGCTATATTTGCCCAGAGGGGAATTTCTCTTGCAAATTAAAAGGTTGTACCACTTCTGCTGTTCCCTTAAGGATGCATTGCAATTTTAAAGAGCCAGACGTTCAGGCTTGAAAGTTTTTAAGTGTTTTGGATGCAACATAAAAGGCAAACTAGAAAAAAGATGTTCTTGGAAGCTTTATTTTGAAAAACAAGATGAAGCGGTATTTTTTTTTAATAAGGCTCTGCTAGACCAAATCAAAGCAAAGTGAAGGGAAGGTTGGGAGTTTCTAAGTAAGTGATGATGTTGTTGACAAGCTGTCCCGTTGGATGAAAGGTATCCGAGCAACCAGAAAGGGGCGAAAGGGGGAGGTGGTAGCAGTTTATTGTGCGCTAGATGCTAGTCCATGTTGTAGAATAATTGTTCGTCAGGGAAGAATGATAAATGTTACGCCAAAAGGAAGTGAGGGGAAAAGTTGGAGGACGTGCCCCCCGACGGTGGCGGCGAACAAAGCCTCCCTCAACATGGGACTACTTAAGATTCATACAAAGGCAGAAGAAGACTGCTACTTATTTTCTTTCTAACACACACACACAAATGCACGCTTTTATTTTTCCAGCTCACTCACTCATGAGCAAACATTTACACATAGCAGGATATCAGCGGACATTCCTTTCGATTTGTCCATTCCAGTTGGTCTTCCCAGATACAAAGTAGCTTGCAGACGCATCTAGAACAAGTGGAATACTTTGCACAATTTTCTGACATTTTCCATCAAAGTGCATATGGACCCTGAAGTGCACCATCTTCATGTGTTTAGTAAAACAGTTTTGCATCTGTGTTTTCCATGCAGATGTTGCGTTTGATTCAGGAGCTGATTGTCCAACTGCAAACGTTCCCTCGGTCCCTCAAAAATGAACATGTTTCAATGGCAGGAGTTTAAGTTCAGCCTCCTATTGTACCAGGATGCTGTTGGATGAGGAACGTTTCTAAAGCCAGATTTGCTCTGTAGTGCTTGTAGACAGGGATTCTTTCTGTTAATATTCAAGCCCACGTTAATCCTCTTCAACACACTGCTGTGCGTGAGAGTACAGAGTCCACGCACCCTCCATCCAGGATTTGAATGAACTGGAATTTCACCCAGTTTTTCTTTCAAAGTGCTTTGCCCCAGTGTTCACTGTATTGCATCATGTATGAAAGTAGGACAGAAAGACAATGCACAGAGATAATGTAGTCATGTTTCTAAATGTAAGCTGTAGTTTGTGCCTCCAAATGGAGGCCGACATTTCTTTGGGAAAAACACAAACTGAAATAATTTGTTCTTTAAGCCCTCAAACCATACTCTGTTTCTTTATGCAATGGATCCATTCTTGTTTTCCATAAGGAGAATCCTCCTCCTACTCATTTCTCCTCGTTCTTCTCTTTGTCCTCTTTCTTCAACCACTGTCTGAATTTGCACGCTTGAATATCCTCTCTCATAGCAAACCCTGTTTTCTCTCTCTTCCTCTGTCCCTTCCCTCCCCCGCCTGTGGTGGTGCATGCTGACAGCCCTGTCAGAGACTTGGGATGTTTATAGATGGATAGTAAGGGTGGCTGCACAAATTAAAGTGTGTGTGTGTGGGGGGGGCTTTTACTGGAATGACCACACTGTCATATATATGAGAGGTCTTTTCCCAATATACTGTATATCTGCTTGCTTTGTGTATGTCTCAGTGAAGGCCCCACGTGTGTGTGTATTCATGTCAGTCTCAGGGGAGTAGGGATCCAAAACCACCATCAGAAGCTGGTTAAGTAGTTTCTGTCTGTCACTTATACAAGGCTGCAATATGTAAGCCAGTTAGAAACCTGCTAAACTTCCAAGTGTTTGGTCAGAAGTTGCACCCTTGAGAGTAAAGCGATTGTAAAGACTGAATAGAAGGATTTGTTAGGAGTACATGTTTAACATGATCTTCCTTGTGAAATACGTTTTGCAGTTTGACTATAGGTTTGTAGAGCACCTGAATGCAACAAGCACTTGAAAAATGCAAGAGAAATGCTGGTCATAAGATGCAGATGAAAGCTTGAGCTGGGACCTTTTTATCAGCTCCGGGGAAAATCATGTGTCACGGCTCAATAGACCATCCTGTCAGTATGTTTACCATAGGCTGGGTTTCTGAAGAAGGGCCTATTAATAAATGTGTTATTGCTTGAAGTGTCTTCAAAAGGCCAGCTTGCCCGGTCCTCATTCAAGTCCACTCATCAATTACAAAAACCCCAGACCTGTGACATCTCAACTTCCTCTCTGTGCCCTCTGCCGACCGATGTGTCACCAAAGGCGTGGTTTGGGGGCACGGCTGGGTTCGCACCCCAGACGTCTTGAATTGAGATGTATGAAGGCGTCGTGTCACTGGGATTTGTGGATGTATAGTAAAATGTCTGTATCAGCTGTCACAACGTTTTGTGGGAGTCGAGGGAAGCCAAGTCAAAGTGCTTCCTAAGGATGTCGAGGGGTATGCCCCCTTTGGCCTACAGCTCATCCATCTTACGCAACTGTCATCTTCTCCCAGTGGTCCATTGATGCTGTCAGAGGAGGGCGAGAGGCAGGGACTCGCTGTATTTGTGCTCACTTGCATACATGGTATTTTTTTTCTTTGTGTGTGTGCGTGTGTGTGTGTGTGTGTGTGTGTGTCTCTTTGAGTGAAGAAGTGACAAGAGAATGGGAAAGTCTGGATGACGATGGAAAAACAAAAACATTGTGCTTAAAGTGGCTACACACGGCGTCTATCAAGCATGGCTCTTGACCTTGATCTAAATGAACAACCATCTTCTGTGGCTTTGGGAAACCGATGGGTACCGTGAAACTCTGCTTGAATCTATATTTGATAACAGAAATGCACTAAGCATTTAATTAATAAATATGAAACCCGAGGGAAGACTGTTACATAGTTATGTCTCGTCTAAATGTGGTCAGTAAGTGACCTGGCAATGCTTGCAGTCTGGTTCGTATCATCTCTGCTTAACATAATCTGATTCTTTTATACAGTAGAGCAGGGGTGGGGGGCTGCATTACAGTAGCTTACCCCACCAAGCACATGCTAATGAATCTGCATATTTGGGTTGATTTGGGTGACCTCAATTCAGTTGTCTGGAAGATCTGTCTGCAACATTCATTGTGGTGGCTTTATTCTGTTTATTTAAGGTTATTTTCAAGGACTTTTGTTTATTTAAAGATAAATCAAAGTTTTATTTTAGGATTTAGAGATAATACGGCATTGATTCCCTGTTAAAAAGTACCAGAAAGTCCTATAGACTGTAAACTTTAGTCGAGGCAAAGTAAATATGTAAGCTCATGTTTTCCACTCAAACAGAGTTGGATTGTAGTGGACTGTGGGAATAAAGCTTGTGTACTTGTGCAGGGAGAATGTATTCAGCCTTGTTGTAAAGGTTTTCATTTTGCTCAGGGAAGCAGTCTAAGGGAACAGACTGGAAAGTGTTGTGAATGGAGGTCCAACCATCTGTCACAATGGTAATAAGGAGAGTTCTACTTACCCTCCCTTTGACTTATGAAATCTTGTTTTCATGCACTGAAAAGAAAAGCAGTAGACTTTTCCAGCTGACTGTTCTGTTGCTGCAGATTATTCCCTGAAGTCTTTGTTCTCGCCTTGTTTGGTTAGTGATGCACAACTGCAGTGCTGGCGCTGTACAGTTCTTTTTTTTTTTTTTTAAATGACCTGAAAACCTACTTTCTCAATCAGCTTCTTTTTGTGAGCGATGTGATCAAAGTTCAAACAGTTTGGGTTGGTGGTAATCAAACCCCACTGTCCTAATGAAGCAGTTGATAATACCTACGATTGTTTTTATCCATGCTAGTCGTGTGATTGCAATGTCTGTCAGACCAACAGATGGATAGGCACATCATGTGGTACAGACATTCATGGTTCCCAGACGATGAATCTTATGACTTTCTTAATCCCATGACTTTACGTATAGCGCCACCGTGAGGTCAAATTGTTACACAAGTTCATGGTCCCCTCTGGATGAACTGTAACAACTTTGATGAGATCTAGTGCCATCATCAGCTCAAGCTTTTTTGGATCTGCAACAAAAGTACAGATTAGTCGATCAACAGAACATTATTGGTCAACATTTTCCAGTGTCACTTAAAATAAATAAATAAATGATGGTTGATCCACATACTTGGCTGCCCACAGCATTACATGTCTGCATACAACTCTCAGACGGACTGGAAAATGCTGTGAGGCCACAGAGGCACGGCCAGACCTCTGTAGTGGACAAAGAAGTTGAAGAGGAAATTAATATAGCAGTCACAGGCCTCAGGTTCCTCTGATGGTATTGGATAATAATCATTTGGCTGCTTACCATGTGTTTGTCCTTGGTTATAAAAAGTTAGCACAGTATCCTGACAGACATCATATGATATTACCGGCTTAGTGGTCAGTGGATATTTAAGTCTCTATATAATTGTTTTGTCCTTCTCAGATTCATCTGTTTCACTTGTGTGTCTGTGTATGTGTAATAGTCCTTTATGTCTTTTGTAAATGTTATTCAATGGCAGTTTTATTGTGAAACATGTGTTTTCATTGATTCATCACTATATCTGTCTGATGTCCATGTTCTAGACAACTAACCACACACTCTACATATGTCTTGTCTGATCTTTCTGTCTTCTCCCCCCCTCCCTAGCTTGAGGATTTTGTAATTCTCTCCAGAGGAAGAGCGTCGCATCTTGTAAGGAGCCACAGGTCAGAAACTCTACTCCTCTCCCCCTCCCCCCCTTTTTGCTGTGCAGACAGACACTGAGCTGCTCAGGGGCCCGCATGCTTCAACATGAATGTGGCATGCTTCTTCAACCCCCTCCCCCTGATACCAACCCAGGGCTTTACTCCTTTTTTTTTTTAATTCCCTTTGCATGACCACACCTGGGCAATCCATCTTTTGATTTGATTCCGCTTGGCTTTGGTGCTTGCAATGATACTTTGCTTTTTACCAATAATTTTTTCATCGTCCCTCACTATGTGATTTGGTTTCCCTTCCCTCCTTTAAGTTGTTGTCCTCTTGTTTTATAGCAGCTAAGAAGTAAATTGCTGTTCTATGTTGTCCTATTTATATATATATATATATATATATTGGTGTTTATATGTGATGTATATAATGTATAGCTGCCTGCTTCCAGTGGGCTTTTGAACTACCAGCTTTTCTTTGTACCATTGCTCTGCAATTGACAGTTTGCTAAACCCCTCCCCCAAACAGTGCTTGTCCAATTATAGCTTAGCAACCGTAACTAGTCACGACACGACTGTCAAGCTTTGAATTTCTCCCAATGCTAAAGAAGTGTGAATAGGGCTCTGAAGTCAAGAGTTGCAAGGTTGGTTTCTTTTATAAAAACCAAAAACACAAGAGCCGTAATGGATTAAACAGTGCGCTTGTCTACAATGTTAGCATTGTCGGCTAACCAGCGTACTACCTACATTACTTCCAATACCAAGAAGCGTATCTTAAGCTAACCATATTATTATATTGGTTAATATATTACGTTAGAACAAACCCTATGTCAAGTTATTGATATTTTTAGTTGGTAACCAGTTAATAACATTGTGAAATGAACCTCAACAGGGTGATGCAGGACCCCGACTCAAACTCTTACTTAGCAGCAGTAGCTAAGGGAGGAGGAGCTTAAAGTAGGGAGGAGGGGCGAAAGGTCATCTGATGCCAACAATCTCCCACGGTTCAAGTGCTGCCCATGCATTTTTTTCCTTCCATTACATTCATAATGGATTTATATTTTGATGATTTAGCTGCTTGGATTTTATGTGACCTAGTCTTATAAAATGCTTTTGTTTTTTTTTATTACCGCAAGGACGGAAGTGTGCCCTAAATCTGCCTGCCAGATCACGAAAAAAACAGTGTGATAAGTGTTTCAAAGTGTCAGGCTTGGCTTTGTGTTGTTCATTCCTCTCTGTGCTGTGAAGAAATGGTGAAATTAGTGTTTTATCTCCTGGTATGCCAAGCTCAGGGGACACACTGTTAGTGTTGTGGCAGCCTGTGGGTGATGGGGTGAGTTTTCACACAGCACTCCAAAGGAGCTTTTTGTCTCTGCTGAGCCAAAATTACCACCATGAAATCGGTGCCTGCTGAAGACTGTGCTGAGATAAAAGCAGAAGAGAAAGGAATCCTCCTTAAAGGCAGAAAGGAGAGGAGGAAAATATAGCAGGGATTTGTGTGATGTTTACCACCTTAGAATGTCCCCTGGCTGGTGGGACAGCCCAGTAACTGTCATCTGAAAGACTTTTGTTTCTTTATTTATCTCATTGTACTCTTTCACCAGTGCACCAAAAAAAATCTATAAAATATTTGCAATTTAACTAACGGCAATCCTATTTATCCTATTGAAAAGCCAGACCTATGGATGTATTCCTCTCTGGGAGCTGAAGACACCTGCCCTTGGCTATTGCTGCCACCAATGGGACTACCATTCACCAACTCGGGACCGCAAGGCCTTCAGCTGGAAACTATAAGACCTTCAGCTGGGCTTTCACAGCTTCCCAAAATAGTCCCACATTATACGCCCCAAGGCCTGGCTGGCATCACAGTAGCCTCGAGGAAACTACATCAAGTGAAAGGTTTATGACTTCACTGTGAGCTGTTGCTTCCGTGTGACCTCAGGCTATATAATGTACCAGTATTCACCCCAAGATAAGTCATCCCAAAAAAAGTTTTTCACTGGACAGTATCACCTATGTGCTCTCATCCAGACTAGGACGTTTGAGTTGTCTTCTTCCAGGAAATGTCTTTTTTTTTTTTAATCCATTTACTGCTGTGTGTGCATTATTGGTAATATTAACCATTTCGCACCAAAGACATTATGCATATAGAGGGAAAGGACTATTTGTACAGAAGTAATGCCTTAATGGGGGTCAGGATACAACTTACATTTCTGTCTTAGAACTGTATACTTATCACGGTAACAACATAAAAGGCAGTTTGTAGATGTGTAAGTAGCTTCTTTTCTAGGTGATCCTTGAAACTTAACCTCCTTTTTATTGTTACTTTCTGCCAATGCAGATGTCAATAGTAAAACCTTGTCCACTTTCCTCCTTTTTAATTAAAAGGAAAAGTGCATGGTGATGTTGTTTGATGTTTTCATGTTACAGGGGCACATTCAGTACTTGGACGGGGAACACCACACAGCGATCCCTGTTCTTCTAGTTGGCTTACTTCATTTGCCCGTATGTTTTTATAGGGAAGTTTTCAGATCTTCCAGAGCCACGTGACTCGGGGATAGGGCGTGTTGTTTTTAAAAAGCTTGCCATCGGCAGACTAAATATACCCTTTACTGGACCTGACCCTTCATTTGCCTTTGCTGTGGCCACTTTAGGTCGACATGCTAGCTCAACAGGGGCCATACAACTAGTAATTATATAGGAGTGTTTCCATTTAACATCCTCTGTATAGTGTTGCCTTCACACAAGCTCTTCTTCTCAATTTAGACATTTGTGTTGTCATTGATGGTTTACCTACATTTTAATTCTCCCTACTTCATTTCAATATAACCCAAAGTAGCTTCTGTGTCCAGCCTGCATCAGAAATGAGCTTCATGTTCCCCTTGTCATCATTAATCCTTAAATGTGAATTAATGAGTGTAGTAGATCATGCTGTTAATCCTTGATCTGGCTTTTTAAGACTTTTCCTCCCCATCTGTCATCCGGTGAGCTCCCCACGGATAATGTACGACGACTGCTACATCAGCTGTTGCAGTTTTTAGATGATTTTCCTCTCTATGACCAACAGTCAGATGTGCAGAGCAGGTCATTCAGCTGTTCATTGGCTTTCAGATGACTTCATGTTTACATGATGTGGCCTTGACGCGGTCGCTTTGCACTTAGCGATTGAAGGCTGATGTCTTTCTTCAATGGATTCCAGGTGGTTTGCACATGGACCAGAGCTGCAGGTCGAACTGTTGTGTGTTGATTTATCCGGACAGTTTGAGAAATCCAGCAAGTGAGACCGTTCTTGAAAGTAAGAGGAAACGATTTTACACATCGTAGTTGTATAAAGCCTTTTATTGCTCCAGAGGGAGCTGTGTGAAGTCTGATAGATTACGACAAGTGATGTCACTTGAGTCAGCTTTGGTTGGGTCTGAAGACTAATACTGGAGGTTTGGAGGTAGAAAGAAGCGTAGTTACTGCCTAACTAGCCTAACTGTCAGTGCTTGAGCTGCATTGTGGGTAATGTAGGCGTTTTGACAATGAATGTCAAATGTGTTGAATAAAAAAGACGATATCGCTGGTTCTGCTGTACGGATTATGATCTTTTCTTAACTGTCCATCATGAGTCATACAATCTTAAAGTGCAATACGATGTTGCCCATGAGCGGAACAAAATCTGTGGACAAGCTGTAGCCCTGATTTATAAGAGGAAAGTGTTACAGCAGTTGTAACGCCAGTAGCTCAGCCCATACTGAGAGACGGTAAAGCCTTGGTCGTCAGTACTTGAAATGTCAAAAACATTTCATCAGCCTGTAGGGAAACGCAACCCAAAACTCTGATGCAGCTGGCAGTATTTTAAGATGGGCTTTTGGTTCCTGTCTGGTCATAGAAGAGGGATTCGATGCCCGCAGTTGGCATGATCGTGTAAAGATGTGAGCGGGTTCGAGTCTCTGCCACATCTAGAGCCAAACTCCATTAATCTGCAAATGACATTGGAGCAGACATCTGTCCCCATCAGTGCGTGTCATCCTCTGCGGTCTCAGTATTTTGTTTCAAGTGAAGGCTCTCCCGCTCGCTCACTTTCCCATACAGGCCCAGCTCCAAATAACTCGCAGTACCCCTTATTGATGTATAAGAGCAAGCCTTAGTGCTGTTGGTTTAAAAAAAGTTTAAAGTGCATACATTTGTGCATATGATTGCTGACATACATGTATTTGGAGATGCTATATGCATTTCTATTCAATTATAGGGCTGAAACTATTACTGATGTTAATCTACATGAGTATTTTCAACAATCAATTAAATGTTTGGTCTATTGAATGTCAGCAAATGGGAATTAAATGAGTTCCCTAAGCCCATGGTGACATTTTAAAAGGTCTTTATGTTCAAGAACCAACAGTGCACAGATGGTCAGTTTACTATCATATAAGGAGAAGAAAACCGACAGTCCCATGATGATAACATTACTGCTGTTTATGTCAAACTATATGATAGGTTTATTAGGAATCCTTCACCAAAGCACGGGCATTAGCATAAAATGTCAGCGCTGTGCCTAAAGGATCTCGATACCGATACTGAAACAATACCACGTCAAAAACTGCAATTCCTCGAATGGCCACTTGAGGCTGGCTCCAAATGCAAATCAATCCCCATTGACCCCCATGTAATGTTGAAATGGCCAACTTTATATCAGAAATAAACGTTTACAGCCACGTGCATAAAACGTTTTTTTGGTCGCATACTCAGTTTACTAGGCACACTTAGCTCAAACTAATGCGGTCTAATCCTATGAATCCTACCTTCATAAGGATATAACATTGAAACAGTTTTGTCATTTTGGAGGATGTTTGTGGTGCTGTTGAACTGTATTGCGTTGTACAGAGTGGTATTTCTGTTAAGTCTACCCTCTAATATATAAAGGATCTGCAGTGGTTACAAGTTGGTCTACTGTCTGAGAAACGGCTGTAGTCATACCAAAAAACAATTCCTCCTCCTTTTGTGCTGAATTGACAATAGTTATAGCCTTTTATATGTAGGTGTGAAGCAGCAACTTGACAAGAGCAGTCGTTTTTTACTAAAAGGAATATGAACAACTTAGAGCAAAGTTTAGTGCACAGCATGGAAATGTCGCACTGAACTGCCAAAAGAGACATTCTTTCCACAATATGAACTACTTTTTCCCATTACTTAGTTTGTTTGTCCGTGGTTAGGCCCGTTAGTACAGACGGAGCAGAAAACAAAATGAGTAGCAGCCTCTTTGGCGTGCTGCAGCGACAGGAAGAAGAGCAACTCTGTGCATTGATGCTGATGATGAGTACACGGAAAAGGGAGCCAGTGAGAGGAAAAAGAAGCGAGGGGTTGGAGTTGTTGGCAGGCGCTGAATGTCCAACTCCTTCACATCACCCTCCATCACACTCTGTATCCTCAGCCTACTCTCTGCTCACAGGATGTGGAGCTTCTTTTCTGCACTCTCTGCATTGGAAATGAGGTGGCAAGTGGAGAAGATGCTATGTTTTCAGGGACATTTCACATTTCATCAGGGAATTGGATTATCTTTAAATCGGATACGGTTGATTTAGTCAATACAGCTTCAGTCCACTTGAACTATTTCCTTATAAGCCCTTTCCTTTTTTAGTATTCTAACCCATGACAATCGGCACCAAAAAAAAAATCAAATGACTGTCGGGCCGTGTTCAGACCGACTTGAGCACTCCATTCATTTAGATTAAGCCAGTCCGTCGACGCAGCTGGGGGTGCCAATCCACACTTAAGCCAGATTTATGGTCAACACAGGGGGTTTATGGGAGTTAAAGGCTACATTAGGTTTTGAATTTACTCTTCAGTGTCAGATTTCTCCCACTGTTAGCACTACTTCAACACTAAATGCGTGAATCTTTAGACCGTATCATGCTTCACTTATTTACCGTGGAAAGGTCATTTCTGAGTATGAGACTATTCCGTACGGTCACCGTATTTACGTTGTTTCATTCACCGTGACAGAGGGCAGAAGGCTTGCAATCAAGATGGCTTTGCTAGATGTGTGTTACTAAGAAGAAGAAGATAACGGAGCGTTTTCTTCCTTCATCATGCTTCATGTTGTCTTTACTCTCACCAATCTCACCAATCTCCACCGTCATCAGAAAAGAGAGAGGCGAAAGGGCACATGCTTATCAGTCACACTTCATACGTTCATCACATAGTATACCCGAAGGCGCCATAACTCCGACGTGTAGTTGCGTGTTTGTCAGAGAGCACATCTAATCATAATGGTCGGCGTATCCGAAGGTGTAGTTACGTATCGACAATGATATGACTATCCGCATTGAGTACAATTTCTTGTCTGTACTCTGTTGACTTTTCATTCTGCCTTTTTGAATTTGATTTAGCATTTTATCTGAACCCAACAGAGGGAAGGTTTTCTTTGGCTTTTCCCCCTTTTTATTACAATCCCATGGATACGCCTTGTACACCTGTTGGCCTTTAGACGAACGGTATTTGCCGTGAAGATGCCACTCTGTATCTCTTATCTTTTTTTCCTTTACAAGGACACCGCTCTGCCTTGAGTGACAAGTGCAAACAAACCTTCTTCTTTTCCAACTAAAACATGCTTTTTTTTTTCTTGCTTTATTTTATACAGAAATCCCTTATTCGGGAAGAGTGTAATTGTGGTTGGCTGCCTTGGTAATTCGGCAGTCATTGTGGTCATGGTTAATTAGCTAACAGTGTGTGCCGAAGGGAAAAACAATAAGTGTGTAGCTGCGAACCCCCCCCCAGAGGTTAACTCTGGTTATACAGTGATTTATTATGATGACTGACTTAAATCAAAATGAAATGGTTGGCACACCCCTAAGGATTTATTTGTGTTGCACAAAGTCATAAAATCACTTTCCAGATAAAGTTTTCTCTCGTTTATACTCTAACACATTCACAGTTCTTGTGCACAGATAGGCAGAGCTCCAGTTTCCCCCCCCGTCCCCCCCTGTCCTCAGTGTGTAGCCTGCCAATGTCTGTGCCCAGTTAACAGCACAGTGCTGGGAACCCCAAGGCCCCAAGCAGGTGTCAACCTCCCTGCTCAGCCAAAGGAGCTGAGAGAGGAACACAAAGGGCTCAAAGAGACCTGCCAGCATGGTAACGGTCTTAAATATCCCAGGCCAGTGTGGCCACTCCTCTAAATCTCTCAGCAGCATAAGGTAGCTGCCAGTTTGCTCTTTCTGCTACTGTAACACTGCCTCTCAACGGGGTTTGAAGCTTCTTTTTTTTAAAAGCTTCGTCATTAATGGGGCTCAGAGTGGTAAGATTGATGGAGGCCATCAGAAGTGCAAAGATAGTGGGAGGAGTCCAGTTTGAGGTTTTTATTCATGCAGCGTGCAGCCAGTGTAAAGAAGGCAAAAAACTAGATGTGAAAAAACAGAAGAATTTTGTCAGTCTGGGGGTTTCATCCCAAATTCAGTATTGTTATCTCATCCGTTCACACTGTGCCTACGTCGCTCCCTTTCTTTCTCCCCGTCTCTTGTTTAACAGTTGCTGCTGCTGCCATCATCATCGGACAGTTTATGGATCATCTTTATGGGATTCATCCAGATCTCATGGGCCTGTGTGATCTTTGAAAACACTGGCTTGGCTCAGGGCTAAGCTGTCCTGGCATTTAGATTGGCAACACTGTAAAAGAACTGGATGAGAGCGAGAAACGATGGCTTTCTCTTTTCTCGCTCTCTTTCGCTCTGTTCATTGTTGCCTACTCTGCAGTGATGATGTGATGGGGGGGGGGGGGGTGGAGTGGAGGCTACCCTCATCTTCACTAAACAATAGGTCCTTGTGTGTTTGACCCCCTCTTTAGCAGAGAGGAGTCCAGGGCTCGGGCTGAAGCCGGGATGGAATTCCATCTTTGCCAGATTTAGTCGGTGGTAACCCTCACAAAAAAACTATCCCAGTGTTAGTAGGGTCATACCTCTGGGGCAATGTATTCTTATTTACAACCACATCAATAATCAATTATCATTCTCCCTCTTTTTTCTCTAGCTGTCATTGATTGTCTGAACGTGCTGCGCCACATGACATATCTCCCCCTCGGCTGGGTAACTGATTACTAACCTATATTTGAGTGGGATGAGCCACAATGGTGCTAGTAGGTCATTAAAAGTGGTTTACAATGATTTATTGTCCTATATTTGTATAAGTTGTTCTGCAATTTTGGTTAGAACAATTTAAATGAGGACAAATTACCTAATAAAGTAGTAAAACATTTGACATTTTCCTTGTAAGCTCGTATCTTGTATGTCATTTCTATTCACCAAGTCTTCCTTCAGCCACTTGTAACTTTTGAGGGAACACAATTCTTTTCAGTAGCTTGAATGCTAATTAAATCCGTATTGCTGGGCCTGTTGGTTCCTGTGAGAGAAAAGTTTTGTTATCTCAATCCTCGTCTTGCACGACATCCGATAACCTTTTATCCCCTTCTTGGCGTGACCAGCCCATTTTGCGGAGGTGTGCTGCGGGTATTTAGGCTTCTTTTGAGCCTGCTGTAGAAAACCAGAATAACCTGCTTTGTGCCAGATCACTTTACTTCCTCTGAGAACTGCATGCAACCACCTGACCAGCCAGACCCACCTGCCTTCTGTCTATTACAACAACATTGGCCTTCAGAGTCTTAAACGTGAGAAAAGTCTGAAGTTGTGCTGACGTGTCCCACACGCCTCCTTTCACATGATCGCATCAAGAGAAAGGAAGCACTTGAGCCTTACAATTGAATTATGTCAGTTAATCACTTTCTGAGTTAATACCAGAAGTCAACGTCGGAATGAATTTGGTCTTAAAAGTTGACCCCCAAAATTATTTTGCATGTGCACGGCATTGCAGTAAATTTATCAAACATTGCACGTATTACAAGCAGAATTGAGAACAGATTTAGAGATTTATTTTAATATTGTACTTAAGCTTTAAAGCATAAGCTTTTTTTCCCCCCAGCTTTTCTGCTGACCTAAAACAGGAGACTTGTTTGTTCAGTCGAAAGATATTTACCGTTTTAGGCAAAAATGAGTGACTGAAAGCTCAATAATACTAGTTGTAGTTACTGAATCCACTAGTTTTGAGAATTAAAATAAAATGCACAGCATTCCAAGATCAAACCATTTGCTTGATCTAAACTATATTGTGAGAACTGACAGTTTTTTTTTTTTTTGGCATGATTTATTGGGGCTATTAGTAACCAAGAGTACCAATTGACTATTTATTACTTCTCTTCTCAGCGTTGAGGAATGAGATACTGTTGTGAGTTGCACTTTAAAGCCGAGTGCTAAAGGGGAACAACTGGAATATGACAACTTTAAGGTTTTATTGAATACAAAAACATCAGCCTCCTGAGGTGGGTCTGGATAGGTTCAACACAAATGGCACAGAGCAGCCTAATGGAGTCCTTATCAGGCCTGAAGTGAATGTACCAGGAGAGAGCTGTTAAAAGACAGAAAGATCACCATGCTCCACAAATTGGATAAATGGAAAACGACACTCTCATCTGATAAGCGCTGATGGCTACCAGGAATGCTGTCATCATCAACATCGGCACCCGAGGCAAACGGATACACCTATTACTGTGTCTCAACAATAGTGCAGCGCAGAATAATATGCTTTCAAAACAAAAAGGGGGATTTTCTTAAGCCTGAAGTGTTAAGTTGTTGCGTAACACACATGCCAACAATCAGCTGAAGCATCGTATGCCAGAGTGTAGTTCCAGGGTGTTTTTCTGCCTCTGTAAGTCGTGTTAGTTCAGAACCTCATCATGTGCTGCAGCCCCCCCTCTCCCCCTCACAGGGTCTGATTCTTCGTTCAGAGAGAACTTCACATCCATCTGTTTTCCTGCTTTGTTATTTAACACCTCTGAAATGGTTCCAAGTTCCTGAAGCAACCAGTAATTTATTAGAGGGCCTTTTAAGTGAACACTGGAAGGAAAGTAGGAAAATTGCAAATGTCAGCGTTGTTTCTGAACACGAGCGAGAGTTTACTTCCTTTTTTCTTTTCTTTTTGCAGTGTGTTAAACAATACAACTGCCGGATTAAGAACATAAAGAACAAAGGACATGAGGAGCAAAGCGCCTAAGTTTAATATCGATCCATAGTTTATTTTCATAATCTGCAAATGAGTTTCTCAGTGACTTGATTAATTCTTTAGTCTATAAAATAAAGATATTTATTTGATTGTCTTAAAAGATTGTCTTCTATCTATTGATTTTATTCAAATGCGTGTGACGTGCTTTACTAACCTCCTTAACCGATACCAAAGAGGATGAATCAGACCTGCCGGCTTTCAGTATGAGGGAAAGTAATTTGATGCCTGTTCCCTTTTAAACGCCTGTGCTGCATGATAAGATCAGCCCGTGAGGAACTCGTTCATTTCTACCTTGTCAAATATTTATTTTTAGTGCCTGAGTTTTAACTGTAGCTCTTTCACTTTTTGTCTTGCAGAGGAAACTTCACAGTTCCGAAGTTATCAGAGTCAAATATGGGATTTGGCGTGCTGGGAGTGTTCCTGGGGCTGCTCCTCGAGGTCTCCACACATGGACCCCACGCTGTGCCTCGAACCTCCTGGAGACATCAAGGTAAGCCTTAATGTCATTATATAATGTACGTTTCTGGTAAACGTTCTTTTGAAACCCCGGTGCTGATTTTAAATTGAAACTTTGAGTCACTGGGAGTCTACAGGCGGTCACTTAGGGAAGTCATGCTTGTTAGTCTGAGTTGGTATTTATGAGCTTACATGTTTTTGAAACGAGAAACGGGAGACGCTGACGTAAAGTTCAGTCGCTCCGGTAGCAATGCAAACCGAGCCGAGCCTTCATACTGTACAGACGGATCTTTGCGAACTCTTTCAACTCAAGGTTTCGCACTAGATTTAACAAAGTTTCTCAGCTCACTGAGGCACAGTCACCGGTTCAGTCAGCCAGTGAGGGTATTTGCTTTCATCATCCCGGTGTTTATGTCCAGGCACCTGCAACCCGAACCCACTTGCACCTGGCACAACCAAAGCCAGCCAGACACAAGCGCTCCGCTGGGTTTGCCATCAATCACAACACTGAGTATAACGAGAGATGCGTGCGTCTCACTGAGGGAGGCAGAATCATGTCTCCAACATCTACGTTTAAGGATGAAGCCTCTACAGTAATCAAAGTTGTGTTCCGTCACTTTTGGTTGACATTGTTGATATTTACCCCCCCCAAAGATGTCTTCTCTCGGATGTAATGGAACTAAATGGCACTCGGCTTGTGGTGCTCAAAGCGCCAAATATATACATTTGAAAAAACCTCAACAGAAATGTCTCTTTCCAGAAATCATGACTCAGTTACTGAAGATAACCACAGACCTTTTTTGATGTAGAAACTATTTTCTTTCTACCGAACTACAGCTAAGCATATAAACCCGCAGAAGGAAGTGCGCATCTACTCGCAGACTTGCACGAGATGTAAACATTAATAGAGTCCAGCTGAGCTGTAACTTCAGCTGTATCTGGCCAGGAGCCTCTTGACCACGTCTACATGCACGCTTCTTTGTAATTCGATCAAAGATAGCTCCTACATAAAACTGCTCATAAGAAGGTCTGTGGATTATCTTAAGTGACCGGGTCATGATTTCTGGAAAGAGACATTGCTGTTTAGTTATATAAGGCAGACATCTCTACAGCCGATATCTCCAACACTCTGCAACTCAGGGCCTTAAAAACCAAAACGATGAGCTGTGAGAAATGTTGAAACTCTCTGTAGCGCTGAGAGGCAACCCCTTTCACATTACACATAATCATTGTTCATATACAAATATAGATTATAGCAGATTTAAATGTAATTCTCAATACTGTTTAAAACACGTGTTGATAAGCGAAACCTTTTCGGATGTTAAAGTAATGCGATCCAATGCTTTTGTGCTCAGATTTGGATCTGATGGAGTTTTCGGAGCCGGAGATCTTCAACTACTCCACGCTGCTGCTGAGTGAGAAAAGAGACGCGCTGTACGTGGGAGCCAGGGAGGCCATCTTTGAGCTCAGCAAGAAGAATGTGACCAGTCAAAAACAACAAGGTATCAAAATACCTTGTAATAAAAATAAAAATGAGAAGAAGAAAAAAAGCGTTGAAAGAATTTTATTTATGATTTTTCTTTCTTTTTTACGATTTCAAGGTTCAGTGGACAGTTGCAGAAATCCCCATGGTGATGTGCTCGCTGAAAGGAAAATCAAAAGAGGTTAGTTCAATTATTGATATGTTAATGTAATTTATTATGGCGTCACGATCACTCTTTCTAGTGTTATAACAGTCTATAATAAAATATCAGTGTTTTTAAAAATAGTTTATCGAATGTGTCTTTGCAGAGGGATTGTCTCAACTACATCCGAGTGCTCCAAGTCGTAGACGACGAGCGGCTGTATGTCTGCGGCACGCACGCCTTTCAGCCTCAGTGTGACTACTTGGTAGGTTAATGCGCATCGCCACAAATAAACACGTAATCGGGCTCGCCGATCCTCGCGGCAACCTTGTTAACTGAAATGTAATCTGCAACTCGTTCAGAACCTCGCAGACTTTTCGTTGGACGGTCGACCTGAAGATGGCCGGGGAAAGTGCTCCTTCGACCCGTCGCAAAGCTTTACGACTGTCATGGTTGGTGAGTTGAAGCCAGTTTTTTTGTCATTTCACAAAGAGCACTGTTGGTGGTCAGCCCTGCTTTAAAATGCATTATAATCCCCAATAATCTCTTGTTTTTTGGGAGGCAGAATGGACTCCCTTGACAATAAATTGCACTTTATTCCCTGTTTTTCTCTCAGATGGAGAGCTGTACTCAGGGACCGCTTATAACTTCTTAGGCAGTGAACCGATTATTTCCAGATACTCTCCGTCCCAGTCTCTGCTGAGGACCGAGTACTCCACATCATGGCTCAACGGTGAGTTGGCACAATACGTGACAAGTGAACATCCTGAATGAATAGCCAATTAATGTTCATGCTGTGAGTAACTTGATATCGGGCCAAAATTAAATTGTTTAAATTGTTTATGAGGTAAAAGATTCTCCACTCTGTATTTCGACTGTTTTCAACGGCCGGTGGACTGACTGATGTAGTTTCTCTCATCATCTTCTCGCGTCACGTCGGTCGCAGGAGTCTCCGGTTAAACTTTGGTTCATATCAATAATTGAAGCTTATAAACTTAATACTATTGAACCTTTGGACCGTCAGTACTTGGATCAAGTAGCTCGTGAAAAATATGTTCTGTCAGATACATATTTAACCAACTTTGGGTGACTATATGCATCAGATCGGACTCTGCGCCCAATATTAAAGGATCAAAAGAGCTTGAATCATCCCTAATTTCAGTTTTATTTTTATAGTTCAAAATAAATTCTAAAGGTTTCTGTTGAATGTGTGTAATGGCACCCTTAGGAGCAGGAATATAATCAGTCAGTCTCTTCCTGTACTCCCTTTAACAATACTTTTCTCTCCTTCCTTTGCAGAGCCCAGTTTTGTTTTTGCCGACGTGATCAGTGAAGGGAGTAACAGAGTAGATGGTGAAGACGATAAAATCTACTACTTCTTCACCGAGGTGTCGGTGGAGTACGAATTCTTTGGCAAGCTGCTCATCCCCAGGGTGGCGCGCGTCTGTAAGGTCAGTACACGTCATGGGCCATCTGCACATACCAGCAGCATCGCTCTTTAGCCCCGATCCACCTGCTGTCTGTGTGTGCATGCTCTGTGTAGATCTTTCTCACGCGTTCTATTGTCTTGTACCTCTTTTCATGATCTAACCTGATTTCACATCACAGTACAAATAAACTACAGTTAGTAAGTTAGAATATATGTCATGCACATACAAGTGCACTTTCCCAAGGCTTGCCACAAAAAGGTTCCCTTTTTTTCTTATATAATCCTTTTGAATTACTAAATTATTAGCATTGAAACAACAAAGCATTTCATTTTAACCTACTTCACATAACGCAGTATTTGATTCCCTACAGCCAACGGTATTTAAGGTACCTAAACATAACATTTGGAAAATAAATAATTAATCCAAAAAAAGATTTTCAAGATGTTATCGTGAGCAGCAGTTTAGGCATAAGTCATGTCTGAGGTTTGGAGGATCCCAACCCGTGTGTGAACTCCCAGAAATGATGAAATGGGAATAAACTTTGATACAATTATGTTCCCGTAAAAGCCAGAGGCATAACTAGAAACGGGTCACAGCAGTTCATTTCATTATCAGACTTTGATTAACAGCTATTGTATCAACTGTACACACGTTCAAGGAAGTAGGTTTGGTTTCAGGGGGGGGAGAAAATTAACTGTACATATAGATATTACGCAAAGAACGTCAATGACGGCGCAAAAAAAGCCCTCGTAGCATTCATTGCTTTGAGCGAATGGTAATAACTGAAGAAAATAAGATCTTGAAAAGTAATGAGGACATGTTCCCCTCCCCAATCCTCAGTGGAAATTACGCCCTTGCATACATTCTTGCACCATTCCCTCCCCCTCTTCTCACTCCTTTTTCCTTCAGCCTCTTTCCTCTGCCTCTCCCCCACCCCGACTCATGTGCCGATAAACCTCTCCTCCACAGGGTGACCTCGGGGGGCAACGCACTCTGCAGAAGAAATGGACCTCCTTCCTGAAAGCCAAGCTAGTGTGCTCCATGCCTGAGCTCAACTTTGTTTTCAACGTAGTACATGATGTCTTCATCCTGAAGGGGGCAGACTGGAGGGACACGGTCATCTACGGGGTCTTCACCTCCCAGTGGTCAGTGATTTTTGAAGATCTCGAGAAGGGGATCGGTTAGGGGTCGGAAAAGAAAAGATATTTCAGTGTAATGCAGGTCCTTAAATTCACTTCTCTTCCCTCCCCCACTTCTCTTCCGACTCAATCATCATCCCTGTCCCCCAGGGGTAACGTGGGCTTGTCAGCAGTGTGCGCTTACAACATGACAGCTGTGGAAGAAGTCTTCTCCAAGGGCAAGTACATGCAGAAGGCCACGGTGGAGCAGTCCCACACCAAGTGGGTCCGATACAACGGCATTACTCCTTCTCCACGTCCTGGAGCAGTAAGTGCATTTAACACGGCTCGATTAATTAAGACTGAGCTCAGTTTTTATGTAAATGCTTGTGCAAAGTGTATTCAGTCCAGAGCAAGGAGATGCTTTATTTTGTATTTATAATACAGACTTAAATAGAAAATGAACGAATGAGTAAAAACAATAGAGAGACGGATGTGAACATACTTTACAATAAAACATTTCTGCCTTCTTTTACTCCACCAGTGTATTAACAACCTGATGCGACAGCAGAACATCAGCAGCTCTCTCCACCTGCCTGACAAGACCCTTCAGTTTGTTAAGGACCACCCCCTGCTGGAGGACCCCGTCCTGCCGATCGGCAACGGACCTCGCCTCATCACCAAAGACGTCAACTACACTCAGATCGTCGTGGAGAGGGTCCGTGCGCTCGATGGAAACATTTACGACGTCATCTTCACTGGAACAGGTAGGAACACATCGGTCTGAATTGCAAATGATATTAATAACTGTTACACATAGTGTTGTCCTTATCAAGTGTATTAGCCGCTAATGCTAATTTCGGTCACTGCATTTTAAGCTTTTAAGCTTCTACCTCGGCCCAATAACATTTTTCCCTTCTCCTCTTTAGATAAGGGAGTCCTGCACAAGTCAGTGGTGTATGAAGGAGACGTGCACATTGTGGAGGAGATCCAGCTCCTGAAGAACTCTGAGTCCATCAAAAACCTGCTGCTGTCCTCTGAGGTCAGTCACGTCACTGCAGCGGGTACTTATCGTACAAAGAGACAACTGCGGCACTAGAATTAGGAACTGTGTTTTGAGCTCAGCAGACGCACATATCACCCCGACAGGCAGTGTTGGTTTACTGTCAGTTCAGTGTTTAGCACACTAAGTTAAAAACGGATGCAGTCTAATACAACAGCCTAAAAACACACCTACCTTCATGGAGATTCTAATGGTACGTTTTAGTTGAAACTGTTTGAGAGAAGTGTTTGTTCCATTGTATGATCATTTTGGAGGATGTAGTTTTAGGTACTGAGAGGTGTTTTTTTTATATTTAGCCAAGTCTAGGTTGCGTGTTTATCTTTACCCTGCTGTGAAACCAAGCTCACGAAAGGAAGTTGCAAAGAAGATGGTATCACTGCTAAAAGCAAAAACATCAGTTCTCTAAATTGGATGAGACGGCGCGTTTGTCGTTACTGTGGTGTGTTTGTGGTTGTCTCGAGTTTGCATAACAATTTTGGAGACAGCTATTTTTTTCAGATGACAGCATAGACTCTATGCTGTCTATGCCATTCTATGCCATAGAGGCAGACTAGAACAGAAGAGAGAGAGAGAGGGGAGGGGGGGGATATAATATGTATAAAACGAGTCCCAAGGCTCGAACCCTGAACGTTTTGGTTGTATGGCATGTGCTGTAACCTTTCTGCTAACAATTTTGCTGATTTGCTGATTTAAAGTGATTTGTAAACTTGTGTGTGTGGTTGAGGGTTCATCTTTCAACCTTGTGCTTCTCTGCAGACGCGATCCCTGTACGCTGGTTCAGACTCCGGTGTAGTTCAGTCACCCACAGCCTTCTGCGGCCGGTATCGGTCCTGCGACGACTGTGTCCTGGCTCGAGACCCGTACTGTGCCTGGGACCCTCACACTGCTGCCTGTGTCAATACCGTTGATGTGCCCAGCCAACGGCTTAGGTAACCCCTTTTCCACATACCAGTACTCCGCTGATGCATTATTACACCGGTTATCGAAACCAAAGCTACCATCAAGAGACATCTTTACTACTACTCCATCCAGTTTGACCTGCTTTTACCGTCTCAGTCGAGAGATTTCCTCATTTCAGTGTGTGCGTGTTTTACATTGCAATGATAATAATGCTTGTTTGTTTTTTCAGGAAGCTAATCCAGAGCCTGAATGGTGACGCAGACAAGTGTCCTTCAGGTAGGGTGCAAGTTCCTCACATACAGCCTCATAAAGAAGCTTTAAAAACACTGCTGAATATCATAATAACATAACTTAATTGCTGTGTTTACATCTTCAAAGCTGTCACAGGATATACTAAACCTCTCACTGGGTCCAAAATCCAATATCTTCTCTCTCTCTTTGCCTCGTAGCGTCAGGTCTGTCTGTGAAGGACTACCAGCGTGTGACAGTGAAACCAGGGAGCTCTGCTGAGCTGCCGTGCCTGGTACGCTCCAACCTAGCCCAGGTGATGTGGAAATCCAACGGCTCGGTTCTCACCGAGGCCTCTCGCTTCCACCTCATAGCCGAAAACGGTCTCCTTATTTACAGCGTGGCTCCAGAGGATCAAGGTCGCTACGAGTGCTGGTCGGTGGAATGGGCCCCCGCTGCTGGGAAGAACTTCAGCCGCCTCCTGGCTGGATACGTCCTCACTCTGAATGTCCCGGCCAGAGCCCCTCACCAGGCAGGCCACGTGACCACCACCCTCGACAGCCAGGAGACATCTAGCACACATGCAGCTGAAGGTAATGGTAAGACAGACAGAGCCCTACTAACGTCGGCCCTTGCCCTTCCCAGCTTCACAGCCACAGTCCAACTCACCTCCCCGCCCCAAACTGACTCATCACTAACGCCGCCGCCCAGCAGCACAATCAAGTTCCAGCCAAAGCAGCTTCTTCCCCTGAGCTCCAACACACCGCACCAAGACAGCCGGGACCCAGCGGCGGAGTATCTGCAGCACAACAACAGCACAGCCCTCCTCTTCCTCTTCCTCCTGTTCTTCCTCCTCTTCCTGGCCGCGTTGGCGTACAACTGCTACATGCAGTATCTTCCAGCTCCCTGCCTGCGTCTGCGAGCTGCTCTGTTGGGCAGTCACAAAAGCGCCCATCAGCCTGAGTACCGGGCGTGTGAGGGAGGTCTAATGGAGGCGTCTGCAACTGACAAAATTAACATGACTGAGCAGCCGACGCAGAACGGCAGCCAGACCACTCAAAACGTCAAGGCGCTCCGCGACACCGGCTATGAGACTGAGCCGGAGTGCGGAAACGGTCGGATCCCCTCTCACACTTTTGGGGGCGACAGCCCGTCCCAGGAGAAACCCTTCGATGTGGACTGTGAATCTCAGCCCATCCAGTTTGCAGATGCAGATGAACCTTACTGCTAGCCAGAAGCCTCTGCATGGAGACTGTTTCATAGGGGTCACGCTCTTGCTGCCTCTTCCCACAACTATATGAAAGTATGTTTAGTGTACAGCATCACATGAAGCTTAATCATCACAAAGCTTAAGTCAGGCGTCCCACTTGCCTGTAGCGATTTAACTCCTGCTGTCTGATTTTTAGTGCTTATGATGATAAAGCAAAAAGCTATATTCACAGAAGCTGCACCCTCTCAGCTTCGGTCCAGCGAGAAAAGCTATTTGTTAAATTCCAAATTGGAAACATTGTTTACCAAATTGGTAAGTTACTTTGATGTTTTCCAAATTGGAGTCGTGTTTTTTTTCTTTTTGTACAGCCTGGGGTGAAAAATTAATTGAAGCTTTTGCATCTTTTTTTTTTCCGAAGCAAAGTGTAGGTTATTGGTCTTGGGTAAAGACTTCAACATTACAGTAATTTCTCAGGGAAGATTTGCTCGGTACTTACAGCCTATCTTTGTTGTACTGTGTTGCCGTCTGCAGCACCCGGTATGTGGGCCTTAATCTCAACCAGCGAAGTGGCAATGTAGGGTTTGAAGGTCAGAAAGTGGACAAGCGACGAGTTGCATGATATACAATGCTGGAATAAATCAAACCACTGTCTTGAGTTGTCTTTGAGTGACAATGTTGAGTTTCTCTGTATTTAATTTGCTGCCTACCTGTGAACATTCCCACATGGATACAACTCTTATGGTCCTGTGTATTAACCTCTACTAGTGATGTTTCCTTACGCTGTCTGTTAATAACTTAAATATGTTCCGTATGACCTGATGCTTGACAATATCAACCATCAGTTTTTGAAACGCTCTGTTTTTTAAAAGTTATTTTTGTATTATTGTTTTTAATCAAGTCTTCAGTTTTAGAACATTTTCAGAGAATTATTTAATGAGTCACATCTGAGGTAATATCACTTTGTTTATTGTGTAGGTAGTTATGATCTTCCACGTTTGTTTTTATTTTATTTATTGCAGCAGGTTCTTTTAGTTGATTTTTTTTACATCCTGTCCCATTGTCTCCGTCTTGTCTGTTTTGCATGTCGCCCCTTGTTTATATTTACTATTTCCCTCAATACTCACTCTTTTTCCATCACTCCCTCCCTCACAGCCTCCTCTCCTGTCGACACTTCATCTTCCTCCTCCTCCTCTGGAAGTAGCACTCCCTCTGCCCTTCCTTCCTCCTCCTCTTCCTCCTCCTCCTCTTCTTCCACCTCTTCTTCCACCTCTTCTTCCACCTCTTCCTCCACCAAGCCCCACAGTGTGGAGGCCCGGGAGGCAGAGGTGAGACTGTTGCCTCCCCTGCTGAAGGACCAGGCCTGGGGGGTTCATGCGCAGGAGGCCTTCCTACTCTTCTGCCTGGCCTTGGGTGAGTGGTGTCTGTGACATTGGTTCAGCTCGCACCTCCCCAACTACAAATCTATTCCTCTCACTTTTTTTAACCCCCCTTTTTCACTCATTCTCTCTCCTTTCTGCATGTTGCATGTTACCATTTCCCAAACAAACTAACCAGAATTGTGTGTGTGTGTGTGTGTGTGTGTGTGTGTGTGTGTGTGTGTGTGTGTGTGTGTGTGGTGTGTGTGTGTGTGTGTGTGTGTGTGTGTGTGTGTGTGTGTGTGTGTTTCTGGATTTGTTTCAAACATGCTTGCCCTTTGCCTCAAGGCGTCTGACTCGTGGAAGACTGTTCGTCTTCATTTTAGGTGTCTGGTAAGATACCAGTTTTAATGAGTGAATGTTTAAAAAGACGAGGTTCGATATTAAACTGTCAACCTCTCAGTGATCTGGTTGTCTCACAGTTCTCAATTCCGTGTTAAATGAAAGGTACAGTTGTGTATAGTATGTAACAGCAGTCTGGTGTGAAACAAGGAACATTTAGAAGTGGATCCTTTTTTATCCAGGGTGTTATTGTAGGCTCCTATGTCATACATCTCAATACTTAATCTGGATATTTTTTGTGCCTGTAAACGAGTGTAAATATATTTGTGTATATATGGAAAAATACCAGTTGAAGATGTACATAAATCTAGGGGACATTTTGGGAGTATTGCTCTTGGTAGGGAGGCTAAATAAATCTTGTCAAATGTTTTCAACACTGGCTTGTTTTCTTAAATGTTTGACTTCAGTCACCCCTTACAGAAAACTAATGTTTATGTTGCATAAACTGAAACTAAAATTCTGGTAATCTCAGGAGTGATGAATTCAAATGATATTCATTCTATGCAAACCATATGTGCAGACTCCACCTGTTCAAGATGCACTGAATAACAGCTGAGATCAGGCGTTCTACATATTTTTACACTGCATGTATATTCAGTCACACTAGAACTGTTGAAACTTGAACACCACAAACAAATCTACCAAAGGCAAGTATTCCCATTTCGTGTGCAGTACGTCCATGTGGAGTGTCAGTGTCTCGACAATCGGGGGGGTCATCTTGAAGTCCTATTCTGTCCCTCAGGTCCCAGTGATCTCCGCATTCACTGGCTAATAAATGGGCACAGTCTGGACACCCCCATATCGGAGTACCGCCTGCCGCTGGGTCAGAGGGAGGTACTAGTGAGCAGCTGGCTCCGAGAGGGGCCGCTGATCAAGGACGCCCGTTACAACTGTGTCGCTGAGGCCAGCACAGGAAATGTCATGTCTGAGGTGGACCTCCGCCTCACTATTGGAGGTATCTGGACCTGATGCTTGTATGGCTGTGAAACTGTCCAGTGTGCAAAGTAATTATTACTGAAGCTCTGAGAAGTGAGAGAAATGTATTGTGGTGATCCATTTTCTCAGTCTGATCTAAATATTTTTTTCTCCTGTGATTATGACTTAAGAAAAAGGGGGAAAAGGGGTTTGCCTGGATAATTGAGTTCTGTGAAAAAAAGTTGTTTTTGTAATATTCATTTTGTCCACAAGAGGCTGAAGTGCGCCACTACCCCATGATCTAAATGTGTTCTGAAAGGTACATATATAGTGTATATGTACCTTGTGTTTTAAAGTGAAAGGAGAAATTTAAACTTTGGAAGAAACCTGGATTCAGTCACAGATGAAAAGATGATAATTAGAAAAATGACCCTGGCAAAACTTTATTTTTAAATCCTAAAACAGGATTTAATAGAAAACTATTTAGATCAGACTTAGAAAATTGATCACCAGAATATTTTTCTCGCTCTGCTTCCGTAATTAAATGAAATAATAAAACCTATTATGTCTCCAAAATGTGAGATGTATTGTGAGTAATGCATGTAGAGAGGTAATGGAGTGCCTGGGATTGGTTGTCAGCAATGCTATTCTCTCCATAAAAGATGTTGTTATTTGACAGATGAGGAGAGCATTCCATCCAGGGATTTGAACCAGTGGAAAGGTGCACTCACAGAGCATGAGCAACTGCTAAAAAGATGGGAAAAGGCCTGGGTAGGTCTATGTGCGTGCATGCACGTGTGTTTTCTGCCAACCTCATAAAAGTTATTGTGCGGTTGCCCGGGTCGACTTGCATCACGTGCACCAGTTTTAACCAGCTCTGCATGTCGGGCTTCAGGCAGGTGGTTCAAACTCTGCAATTTTAACCACGAGAGACATGCAAAGTCTAGATTTATTGGGCCAAATAATTAGCGAGACAAAGCTAAAGCAAGCTGAGTGATATACCATGAAATAAACAGTTTTAGTGTTCTTCAAATTATCTTAATCCTACTTTTAAAGGTGTTTTTCAGGGTTTGAAAACGGTGAAGTACACTTATTTAAGTAAATAACTACAGCAGTTTTGTTAACTACTTTTAGCCATTACATTTAACAACATTACGTTTAACCTCATTTTCTGTTCCACATGATCTATTAACCACATTCGGCTAATTGTGTTCTAGATAACCAAACACTTTCATGTTCCTTTTTAAAAGGCTTACTAAAGGGTTCTAACACATAGACATGCACAGGTCTTGTGACATGTTTCACTAAACTTAGTGAATTTCTCCCTCCACAGGAAAGCTGTGATGGCCACTGAGCTCTGTGAAGACGTCACGAGCTTCACTTGTGTTGGCTGAATCTGATTGTGAACATGGTCCTCAGCCCAGGTGGACCACACCTTTTGACACTGAAACTATCATAAACCGATGGAATACAATGTCCCGGTGTCACGTCTTACGTAGGAGTTTGAAGGAGTATACAGCAAAGAATTCACAACACCTGCGTTCTGCAGGGGGCTCAGCTGGCTGTGATGATGATGGTGTTGGGACATCTTCCAAAACTGACAAGGGGATGAAGGTCATCAGGTCTGAGGACGTGTGGGCTGCCTTTCTTCCAAATATGCATTTATTTCTATTTTTACTGATGAAAATGAACATCCTGAAAGCAGTGCTTGTATGGAACAATAAAGCTGATGGTATATGAGGCGCACTGATCTGTTTTTGTAAGTGATGCAGCATCTGTTTATTGTTTGGTCATTTTACAAACGGATGTTTGCACCTTCACCGCCTTCCAGAGCCTCAGTACGGACCTTTCAAGCTACCTTGCAGTCTGACATTTTCACTTGATATTATACCGTGTCTTTAATATTTATTGGGCTTTTTGTTTTTTTCTCCCAGAGTCAAAGCCCGAGCTTATTCACAGGGTTTAGATTATAGTAATGGAGTAGGTTACTATGGAAGTAGGGTTCTTTACATCCACAGTATACCTCTGATGTTTGACATTAAGCATGATTATATCACCAGAAGTGACATTCAGATTGAAGCCCAACAACCAATATGCCATCGTTGGCATAGGTGGAATTGTTAGTCTGTATCTTGCTGCGTTTTGTCTCCAGTTAGTTTTTCTTCACATTAAAACTGTGACTATCTATTTGCCTTTGAAGCAGAAATAATGGAGTTTGTTTGATCTGTTGCTTACGTTGGCTTGAACATCAATGCATCACATTTATGGCATGTTTGAATGAAGCATTCTTATCACTTTTTGTATAAGATGATAGATTAAATATTCACGGACCTGATTCACCCATTTCTAAACAGGTTATTACTCCCGCAGGACCAAAACTAGAGTGGCATGCTGACACGTCAGCCTTTTCCACAGGAACACTTTGTACAAGCTGAATTATTAACCGACCTCCACCGTGCATTTCTCCTTGAAAGCCAGTTATAATTTCAGAAAATCCTTGACTGACTACAGATGTAAGTTGTAAATCTTATCTGAGACACTTATGCCTCACGAATTTAAAGAAAAATGGGTATTTAATATAACAAAAAATGTGGTCTTTAAATAGTTATTTTCAGTATAAGATATTTAAGTTTACAGGCCAAGTTTCTGCAGTTCAGCATGGCACTGTAATGCTTTTATATTTTTCATGGCGTCATTTACCACAACTGGAACCACAGCGCCCTCATGTGACCCAGTGAAGGAGTACAAGCAAACATAAACATAAAGCTCGTTCTTTGTTTATGAAACTGGTCATGACTCACCGCAGCAAAGTCATCTCAACATTGTGATGTAGATTAATCCTCTTTTTTTCATCAGTAGTTACTGTCTGATACTGGTTTACCTGCTTTATCTGTGCCACACAATAACAATAACACAAGCCGTGTAGATTTTCAGTTATCACAACAACAAAAAGCAGAAATACTGTTTAAAGTAGTTGCATCATCCACACATTCAGCCTAACGTGTTGATTTTGGCACATTTAACCATTTCCCATGGTAGACCAACGACATGTTTGTAAATTAAAACAAAAGGGATGACTTGATTCATTAAAACAGCCCTAACGAAAGTGATAACTGGATATAAATACATACATGAAAATATAATGGTATTAATTCCATTCTTTGAAGAAAGCTAAGCAAAAAGGATTAGAAAATCATGACTGATGTGTGTTCTGTACATTTCTCATTTTCTCTATTCATAGAGTTGCCAATTTAGTAAGTGTATTTGGTGCAGCTGTGCAGGGCAGGCTACATCATTACATTAAAAATAATGGCTGCAATAAATCCTATCTTTGTGAAGCCTATCATGTTCCTGTTTGATTGACACTGTCAGAAAGCTACATTTTACAGGTTGTAGTTAACCTAAGAGTGGTGTTGTATTGGACTGCATTATATATTCTTAGAAGGGATTTCTAATGTTAGAGTAGGGACTGTCATCCGTTTCGTGGCAAACAGTCCTAAATTGTTCCATAGGGAAACTGTTGTGCGCTGCTATTTAACGGAGGCGGGGTGGTTAACCGGAAGTACATTTTCCAAACCAACCAAATGATGTTCATCCCTGAAGTCTTGTCTCTTGTAAAAACTGAAATTTGCCATTTGAAAATACGTTTTACAATGCATAAATCTAACTTTTATGTCGCTTGTCACAAGGAAGATCGCTACTGTGATATCTTCTTCTACTCACTGTGCTGTGCTGCTAAGCTCATTACTGCCCCCTGAGGGCGGAGGAGGGGCAACAACACCCCACACTCCAAAACAGACTTCGACAAGCGACACCAAAGTGAGATTTATGCTTTATCAGAAGCTTTTCTTTTTTTAAAGCTCAGTTTTTTTTAAACAAAATAAAAAGGCTTACATTATGAAGACTAACTGCTTGTTTGGCAAATATACGTCTGGTTAGCGAAACAATGAAATAGGCGGAGAGTCAGCTGGCTTACAGTGATACATGTTGCTCACCTGTTGGCTACTCACAGTAGTCGTCATTATAACTGTCGGAATATTATATTTGGTTGTGAGACATATTTTCAGATAAAAAAAGTGACAGCATCTCACGTTTAGCTTATTACTTTAAATTGCACAAAACCTCTAATTGGATGATTAAGGTCATGTGACCCAAATCTGTCATAAAGTGGGTCCTCTCACTGGTGAGTAACGTTACTTATTATGCTAACATGTTCAAATTAGACCGTGTTGACCTAGTTTATATGAAGTAGTGATATACAAGGCATGTCAATCTAATGTCTTACGTGCTTATATACTTATTTTTAAAATCTTTTTTCATAGCGTGTTATCCTAATGAAATGGAGAAACGACGTGTTTATGGGGTTTGTAAGACCATAGATGCTATGTGGTTTTGAATGAGGCCTAACGTTACCTGTTACATCGAAATAAATGCACGAGGCGTGCTGTATCCTGAAAGATTAAATTAAAAATGGCAATGACTCATTTGTTCAAATCATTTTTCTATTAGCAGTATTTGCTTAGTTGATTTACAGAAATGATTGGGTGATGGGTGTATATTGTATAAGGTTAATGGGTTTATAGAGCTACAGACACACAAACACACATGAATATAATCCTAAATACACCATCTTCTGGTGCTTCTGCCTCTTTCTTTTAATGAACCATTCACAGAAGGCTCAATGATGCCCCAGACACGATTATGAAAATGAGCTCTCAAGGCTACATTGTCCACACAGGAAATTCTTACATCACTGTGCTCTCTTCAAGTAGGCTATCAATATTGTTTCCCTTGCCATTCATTTTATTGTGTTTCATTGAGCTTTTAAGAAACAACAATTATATAACCACAGGCAGCAATGTTTTTGAAATATGCTCACAAACAGGCTCATATTGTGGATGTCGGGCAAGAAAATGATACTCCGTTCCATTCAGTGTGAACATAATAGTGACCAAATGTTGTGTAACTTGTATTTATATTTTCATCAAATATAAAGATGTCCCTGCTGGCCCATATAATATGAATAGACTCAATTTATATGGGGTCGACTATTTTGTTGCCATCATTGCATAACTTGTAATAAAAGTGGTAGTGGGATGTAACCAACAGTAAATCAAGTAGATGGCTGTGTTACATCGCCACAGTGTTGGAGCAATAAAGCAATAAGTGGCAGCAAACGGGTGCAATGGACACATGTTTCCCCCGTCCCCAATATTATTTAATCAAAACTGAGTTTGCACTTGACTGTTAATCATTTGCCGTTTTAATTTAGGTCTTATTATAAATAAAATAAGTCTTATTTTAATACGACACTGGATAGCTGTCCTCATCAAAACTTAGAATAAAGATGTTATATTTTGGCTGCTGCAGTTTGTGTCAGACTGGAGCATCAGATGACCTCACTAATAAAATATATTTGACAGGAAATGATATGCTGCAATAATGTCATTTTCCTATAACTCAACAATATTGCTCAAATAATATCGTCATCTGCAGCAAGTTCATGTTTTATCGTGAATGTTCAAATTCACATTGTGTTTGTGAATAATGCATTTCTTTTTTTAAATAACAAAAACGGTCACTTTTTACCAGTTGCCTGTGTTTGCCCTTTCTGTAATATTGGTTATTTTGCTTCTAGCTAGTCTGAAAATAACTCTTGCTTTTTTGAATGTTTTTGGTAACCCGGCAACAGTAGTCAAGTGGAGAGGTGTCAGCTGCTTTCCAATAAATGCTCTTTTCCTCAGTCTCCCCTTTCTCATTCACTCTTAATGTCTGAACATGAGATGGAAAACTAATATTAAATCACATTCAATTGCAATGGAACATATGTTATTCTTACATCTATTAAATGCTATGAACCTTTGTTGATTATCTGTATGACTTATATGTATATTTTGTGAATTTCCTTAATTAATGCACATGATTTATGAAATAAGCAGAATATGTTCATGTTGTCAGTGCACTCTTATTTTGAAAGCCTTACCTGTTACTTACCTATGGGTTGTTAAAAATGTTACAAGAATATCATTGGAAGAAAAATAATCCTGTTAATGTTTGTGCCATTTTATTTATTTATTAGACGCTCTGTGACCTTTCCACAGCTGGACCCCATCATACACAACAAGGAGCTCCTCGCTGTGGCCTCCTCCACAGGAAACGCCCTCAGTGACCGGTGGGTGGGCTTTCAGTACGTCAGGATCTCTGGACACCTGCTTACAGAGCACTGCAATGTGTGAGTAGAGCTTTCTTAATGTCACCATTCCCATGCACACAGAGTGCACAGTACTCTGAAGAAAGCCTACTATGAGGTCCAATTCAGCCACAGGTCCGCACCCATCTTCAGGAGTATTGAACAGACTTTTCTCATTTCCACATTCAGACAATAGTGCATATGAGAATAACAGCATTTTAGGTATATGTGAATAACGGTGTATAAAGTTTATTATAAATGAACAAGATTAAGAGTCTACAGCTATGCTAGCAGCTCTAAAGGGCTAAATGCTAACACATGCCGTGACGATGCTAACATGCTGATGTTTAGCAGGTATAGGTATCATGTCCATCATTTTAGTTGAGCGTGTCAGCATGCTAACATTTGCTAATTAGTGCTAAACATAAGGTAAAACTAAGGATGTTGGGAATGTAATTATTTTTTGGTCATAAACCAAAAAATGTCACGGGCATCCATCTAATGGTTGTTGAGACATTTCACTAAAAGACAAAAATATTGACTAAATGTCGACCTTCTGGTGACGCTAGAGGAAAAGTCGGCAAGATTCATCCCGACCTTTCCATGAGCCCAACCCACCCTAGTTACTGTTGCTACGTCTGTCGAGCGTTTCAATCTTTGTCACTCAAATTTACCACTCAAAAATGTTGTCTTTAATTTCAGACAGAGGCAGACAGAAGCAGGCTTAAAAGCTGTCGCTGGCAGATTTGATCAGCTGTCGGTAGCTAATAAGTGTCAGCTCCATGAGCTGGTTTGTTGACGTTATTTCGTTCTAACATAACCATGTTTGCGTACTTACTGTTGAAAAGCATACATGGACCAGCAGGGTTATACAGGACTATATGGCAGGACCACTGAACATAATTTGACAGTAGGTATTAGTTCTAATTGTATTTTTGTCAGTAGTGATATTCAAATAGTTAAAAGTGAAAATGAATACCAGCAAATGAAAGTTACATTTGAATAAATTATTTAAATGTAATATTAACATTCCTTTGCTTCCATACAACCCTGACTGTCACTGATTGCAGTTTATCATACGTGCATTACTTTTGATTTTGCAATGTGGAAAGCCAGTTTGTGACATGTTAAAGGTAAAAGGAATAATATCCGCAACACAAGAGAATAAAACGGGAAGATGGTGGCGGTTCTTAAACATTTGTACAATATCAAACCTTTCAAACAGCAGTAAAGACACTTTTCACAAAATGTACTCTTTCCTTGTTCAAGTCATTTTAATCTTCTTCTAGCAAGGTGAGGTATCACATATAAAATACAATTAAATTACAAATACGCTTGCTTTTTAACCGGTGTATCAGCTGATAAATATTTTGCTTGCAAAAACAAAAAGATGAGCAGCAATAATCATGGTGTCAAAGGTAATACAATTGCAAAGGACATGATGATATATTATTAAAATGATCAACAAAAACATAGAAAATATTAGCATACAGGATGTCATCCTAAATCAAATAGGATGCAAATGATGTCTTTTCAAAAGACAAATGTAGTCCAAATATATGTCCATATTTGTCAACCCAAAATACATCTGTTGTTCTAGTACATTTGTACTATCTGCCCTCATACATATAAACAGTCAACTTCTAATTAAATGTGTAGGTGGTAACTGTTCACATGAATGTGGGGAGAAAGAAAAAGCTGATAATGGTGACAATCACAGTCATGGGGGTGGCATTTCTACTTCTAATTCCTTTCCTGGATATTTTTCTCGTTTTGTTATTTTGTCAATGCAACATTCTCTCAATAAATCACGCAAGTATCTCAGATCTGATGATGTACGTATCATTTTTAAAGGGCAGTCATGAAAAAAACCAAAATGTACACCTGCGTCTGGAATGGTCTGTTCCACTATTCTGCAAGCCTCCCCTGAATGAGTCATCCAGCCGGCTGCTCATTGGATAAGACCATGCCATCCCAAGGGATTGCCTTGCAGAGGCAGAAAGGCCTTGCTTCCATTCACAGAAACATTGGTATGCCGGCCTGCTATTTCATTCACATAAAAGACTAAATATTGCATGCCTTTTGTCCTCTGCTCTTGTTCTCCTTTTGTCTTTTTCCCTCCTCTTTTGATTTGCGGCGGCCTGCCTTTTCTTCCCTGCTTTTGTGTTTGCCTTTTTTTCTGAGGAGAGAAGGCAGACGTGCTGTCTTTTTTTTTTCTTTTTTTTTTTTATATTTGCCAGGCAGGAAAGAGAGATGTTGGGAGGGACTGCAGTGCGAAATCTGCAGCAGAGTGAGAGCGGAAGCTGCTTATGAATGAGTGTCAGTCTTTCGGCTTTGCTAGATGCTCCTGAGGACATTTTACATGAATGGTGTCTGGCTGTGTGCTTTCCGCTACCGGGGAGACAAAGATGCTTCATTGCTGCTGGTCTTAAGGAGACTCATGGGCTTTTTCTGTTATCCTTTCGGTTGTTTCATTGAGTCATCTGCCTGAGAAACATGTCGTTCATTCTGTTTTTTTTTTGTTAGTTGTGTCATTCATGTAATTCAACCTGGACCAATTGCTGGGTATTTTAGACAAGCTGTGAGATTGTTACTGCTTCCTTGTTATGAACTGATTTTTTTATGCCTTTTGTTACAGAATACAGATAGAGCATCAGACAAATGGTCTCAAAACAGTTTAATGGAAAAAAATTGCTGTATTAATTTTTGCATTAATGCCTGATTATTAATATATTGTGCGGAAACAACAAGTGTATTAAGTAGTTATAGGTTTTTTCAAAGGACATAACCGAGAACCAGGAGGGATGTTTGCCCATATTCTGCAGCTATTATAAATTAACATGGACAATATATTAATGATGTTGCGTATTTCCGGTCATGCTAAAATTTGACTGTATTGTTGCTTTCAGTGATTCACTGTGTAGACGTTTCCTTAACATCCTTTTAGGAAAATTACATCTTTATGTAACATTTAAATAGAGATTTAATTCTTGAATCAAAGACGTCTGTTTTGTTCTGTTAGAGAAGATTTTTTCAGGATTGTAGCTGTCAATTAAATAGATATTACTTTTCATTACTTTTTTATTATAACTCTGATTTAGTTTATTGTTTGTATCATCCTTTTACCTCAACTTTTGAACAGTTCATCCATTTCATAAGAGATTAATTGTGTATAACATGATTTCAAGCAAATTATTCTCAATAATTATGTTACTAAGTTAATTAATCAAACCACCTCTCATTCCTCATTTCCTTTTTTCTCAGAAAAACAAATAAGAAGGAAAGAATTACAGAGAATAAACATCAGACTGGGGAATTTAAAAATTGATTGGTTCTAGTGTGCTGTAAGTGGGAGGTTTTTTTCTTCTCACTCCGACAGGAAGTGATTTGCAGTGTTCAGCAAGCCTTTTGTTGAGAAGGTTTTCTCAGATCAGTGAGTCATGCTTTAGCTCTGAGCCGGCAGGCAGGCAGCAGTCAGTAGAGAGTATTTGCTCTTCCCTCGCAGTATCCGTGATCATCGACAACATAGACCTTTCTCTGTTCTCTTACTTTTTGGATTTTTGAGGCTAGAAATCAGCAGCAGCATCACCGCTGGAAACCAAACAAGCTGCACCACAACACTGACAGCCTTTTAGAGACCTTTTTCCTCTCCATCCTCTTCTTCCTCTGCCTCAATGCTGCGTTTCCATGGATTGTGTCTGTATATTGCTCTCTGACGGATTGGATTGCAGCTCTGGATTTTACTGAGAGCAGATTGGACTTTGGTGACAGCAGCAGCTCAACAGAACCACCACTGTAACCTCAATAGAGAAAATTACAGTCAGGTGGCCTGTGATTGCTAAAAGGCGTTTGCTGCCTGTACCGCTGCTGCTATGTTACAGGAGAGGGTAATCAGCACGGCTCAGCCACGTCTGCCAGCACACTTGTGAAAGAGGCAGGCTGTGCGTGTCGGTTGGTGGAGAGAGCAAGAGAGAGAAGGGTATGCTTCACCGTACCAAATACAACCGCTTCAGGAATGAGTCAGTAACATCCGTCGATGATCTTCTCCACGGCCTGTCCATGAACCCCAAGGTCTCGGCCACCCCCCAGTCTGCAGCCGAGACATCTTACACACCCCCGACTGAGGTCCAGTCCTCCTCCACCACCACTGCTTCCAGCACCCCCACCAGCCACGGCTCTGACCACCTGGAAGATGGAGGCACCACCCTCTGTACCCTCATCAACAAGGTGTCCAGCCTGAAATTCAGCAACTCAGGCAGCTTGCTGGGCATCAAGGGTCTGCCCTCGGCTGTCAAGGACCTGGCTGTGTCTAAGCTGCAGGGGGGTGGGGGATCGGGCTCAGGCAGCTCCAGTGGCTCGAGCCCCAGCGCGGCAACAGCAGCAGCCTCTGGTGTGGGCGGCTCTCTGTGCAGCTCGGCCTCCCATTCAACCCCCTGCTCGCAACTGGAGCCGGCCGTCAACATGAGCAAGAAGAGCAGGCTGGACGAGCTCCAGCCCGGCGGAGAGGACTGGAATCCAGGTGGAGGCGGTGGACTGGTGAGCAAACCCCCAAGAGGATGGCTACACTCGAGCGAGAAGATCTCTGGTCCAGGAGTGACATACATTGTGAAGGTTGGTGATCTCTTTTCTGTTTTTGTCCTCTCCCTCCTTTTCCATTCTTTCTTTTCTTTCAATGACTCAAGCTCAGCTACCTGCAGGGGGGAGGGGGTAAAGGAGAGATAATGTAGTTTCATTGGCACATCACAACATGCCCTTGAGTGGGTGTATGTAGGTTGGCTACAGCAGAAGGCTGAGTGAAGGAGCAGCGACTAGAAAATAGACATTTAATAATTCAGGAAATAGAGAAGGTCAACAATGGGGGGGGGGGGGGGGGGGGGGAAAGAGAGGAAAAATGTGATTGTAAAACGAAAAACAGTTATCAGCGTCATTTTGAGAATGCTGTAAACATTTTAATTCATGTGGTCCGTTTTGTGTATGTGGAGCCACAGCAGTATGCCCTTGTAACCATGGTGATGTGTTATTTCTGTACATTGTGCATCTCTTTGAGCCGTGTAGCTGTTTCAGCTTGCAGATAGTGAAATGGTGGAACAGGAGAAAAACAACACGCATAGCATCCGTGTCTCATGTTAATGTTCAGCTATCATACATCATTTAAAGGGACACAAGTTGGCGCACAAATACGAGAGCTGTGAATGTCATCATGCCGGCAATGAGTCAGTGACTCATTGCCGGCACGAGGAGCGATGATGCTGAGCCCTGGCTCTACAAGGTGTAAAGTGAATGAAAAAATGGAACAAACCATTTTCACCGAAACCACAACGTAGCAGAAAAGTCTGAACGTCTTTCTTTTCATTTATGCAGCACATTAAACAAAAAGTCAAATGCATTCTTTTTTTTTTTTGTTGTAGCAGTACTGAAGAGCAATGTGTTGTACTCCAAATCAAGTTACACGGTATGATTGCCATCATATGACATCTAGTACAACTTGCCTGAACAAAGCCTACAGTATCTGTGACCAGCGTGACATTCCATTAACTGCATTAAGGACGGGAGAGCTTATTTGTCCAGTCAATGCTGCTGAAAGCATCCACACTGTGAGAGGGGAAATGGCTCCGGTCCGTGCTCCCCTACCCTCTGCTTTTCCTGTGGTTTGAGGTCCTGTGTGTATTGAGCTCAACGTGGTGTTATGCTCACAGCACTTTTAATTAGCGTCATGTGGTCACTCCTCGCGCATCATGCACCATTACTCTAAAGGGACATTGATTGACAGTGACACTGTTTACGCTCACACTTTTATCCCATTGTAGCTACATGTTTACACAAAAAAAAAAAAAAGGTCAACAACAAATAGCTCAAATGTGCTAAAAACCACAACAATATAGCGACCACTTTTTACAAATAGTCATGTGATCTGTTGTTAATATAAGAAGTATTGACTAGCTGCTTGAATTGCAGAAATCACCATGCTCTTTGCATATTGTAATTAGTTACTGCTCATGCCTGTTTATCCTCTGTTTCATGTCATTCAACATTTATTAATACTTACTTATGTATTGAACAAGTGCTTTTATTGTCTTTACCTGACATATCCTGTTTAGACTGTACAGAACGGGACTGTATATGTAATGTTTCTAAAGTAAGAACGTCACACATTATGGAACAACAATGTGTTTTGCAACATCCTTAATCTGAGTTCATTGGAAATAGACATTTAAATCTATGACCACGGTAGACGGGCAACCCGTGTATAAAGGCTGAGTCCGGGGTTCGAGTCCGACCCGTGGCCATTTGCTGTATGTCGTCCCCCTTCTCTCTCCCCCTTGTGTGTGTGTGTGTGTGGTTGTGTGTGTGTGTGTGTGTGTGTGTGTGTGTGTGTGTGTGTGTGTGTGTGTGTGGTTTTGTCAGTGCATATTACAGAACCTGCGATCACTTAGAAGTTGTTATTCACTGCGATCATTTATGGGCTCCTCAGAGCTGGCCTCCCATTGATTTTCATAATTAATTTGAAGTTCAGTTGTGCTGTGTGAACCATGTACTTGTTTGTTGTACAGCATGAGAGAAAATGTGTTGCTCAGAATAGGTCTCTACCAATTTTAGAACTGTTTAATATATTTTTGGCCCTGCTGAATTGTGCACTTTAAACTCAGTGTTCTGAAAATAGATGACATTAAAAAATCTGCAAACGTCATGTTGACAAAATGGAATTTGTTTGCCCGTGCTAAACGCTCACTGGAGAGAAGGGGACTCATAATATGAAAGTTATGATTCTAATAACTTAGTTCTTTCTGAAAAAGAAGTGGAAACATTAGTGTGTCTGGATGTCTGGTCTGTTACAGGCAGATTATGAATGTGATTCTGATAACAATAAGAACTCGTCAGCACAAAATGTTCTCAGTCTGCGTAATATTAATCAGAGAAGGTGTTGTGATGTGAGTAGGTGGCCGGTACTGAAGATTGTTTTATGGGATGGGAGGACTACAGTCAGCTGATGTGGCATAGTAACACACCAAATCTGCTGGATGTTTTTAATTCCAAAAAGCAAGATTAGCGAGTTACCCTGTGGAGTTTTAATGTCAACACACGCATGTATCTTTTCGTTGAGTGTTTCTTATCATGATGCATTATGTGTGAAAAATCACTTTCCTTTCTGATTTCTAAATATTCCATTTATGTTGTGGTGATTTGGTATACATCAAAGGACTGCAGTTCTTTGGATTTAGTGAGTTTCTCTTGGTAACGCAAACAAATCTGATGTGTTTCTAGTCATGAATGTAACTTTTTGACATTTTTGCTTTCCAGTATCTGGGCTGTATAGAAGTCCTTCGGTCAATGAGATCCCTGGATTTCACCACAAGATCACAAATTACCAGGTATGTATTTCCTCTCTGTATTCTGACCTTTCATGATTTACTAGATTTACTTTAAAACAAATCCCAGTAAATCAGTTATTATTCCACCTGATGTTTTATTGGTTAAACCCACAAACAAAACACGTAAGACTGGTGTATATTTGTTAACAATGAATACATGATCTAACTATTTAAAATTAATATTTATCTTAGTTATTTTTGTCTTAAAAACCCCCCAGAAATGTCAGAAAACTATTGTTTGAACCAAGTCTAAAACGTTCGATTATTTAACCAAACCTAAATCTTAAGATTCCAAATATACAAAAACATTAAATATATTATTTTAGCTGAGCTGAACTTTCATTATAAGATGAAGAAATTATATTTCACTGTTTGCCATTTGCTGAATCAACTTGGTAGCTAGTTTTTTAATGATATGCTAATATAAGTTAGCAATAATTAATAGTATTATTGCTAACTTAATAACTAACAAAATCAATAACTAAGTTACTGTAACTGATTGTATCGATCAATGTTGAACTTTTAACATGCAGGAATGTGAGATTAAGTTTCTAGTGCTAACGTTACTGACACTGCCTGGGTGTGAGTCTGTTCACAACGTGTGTACTTCAGCAGACGCACGAGCACTGACAGTGATGACTCTATAGACAGACTTGTATCAGAACTGTATCGTTAGTAAAACTTTATGAACTGTATTATCAGTTCAAATTAGTCATTGAAAATCTTCGATGTTACCAAATGTTTTAGTGATTAGTTATTAATACATCTTAGTTTTGTCTATTAAAACACTTGATCTCTCGGTCATGCCTTAGCAAAGAAAAACGTATAATTAAAAGCAGAACATTTTTCTCAGTATTCATGAGGTTCAATCTGCAATCAACCTATTTAAAAAAATAAGACACATTTAAAAACGTGATGGGATTTTGATATTCTATGTATTTTAGAGAACATTTAGGGTGCCTCTTATCACAATTTGTTTGCCTGGAATTTTCTGTGACTCCGTGTTTGAAATCATTGACCAATGTGCAGTGAGGCAAAGGCCAACAGTGAATCGGTTTGTGTCATGTCCACTTTTATGCTTGACTTCCTGAAGTCAGTCCAGACGAACGTTAGCTTACAAGGCCACACAGCAGCCGTCTCTTACCTTCTCTCGCTCACCGTGTGTATGTGTTTCTGTTTCCCTCTAATAAAGAGAGAGGTAGACAAACGGAGAGAGAAATGTTATGTCTCATGCTATTGCTATTATTAGATTTCACCTTTTCTAAAAGAACCTACTGCTGTGCATGATTTATCCACGTGGAAAGGATACAAAAATGAACGTTTCTGTCATGAAATTTCGCATTAATTTACTTTTTGTTTTCTCATTTATTTATAAATCCTATTTCATCCTCCATATGTTAATAGAAACAAAATCAAAACAGATTACATCAATTTAATCGATGTATTCATAAAGGAAGCAATAATTATATTAAAGGAAATATTTAATACATTCAGGAAGTCCAAATAAGTCTGTTACACGTGTCAATTCTGAAAAATATATTGTATATAATATAATATTTTTTATTTCCCAAGTATTCCTAAATAGTCCAGTAACTCTCATCAGACTATGCACTGGTGTAACAGAAGAGAAACAAATACTAGCCTTAATAAAAATAAGTAATTAATGGGTGAAAATCAAATTATTGAATTATTGGATGATCCCCTAACGATTAGAAACCACACACCAGCTCATGTACCCTAAAATAAAATCAGCTTCTTAATCTAAATCTGCCAAAATCAGCTGTACTTCATGATAAGTTTCTAATTATACATTATACCTGCTAAACATCAGTATGTTCGCATTGTCAGTGTAAGCATGACGTCATATAGCTGAGAGTTTCTTTTGAGCATATGTACGACCTCATAGAGCCACTAGCATGGTTGTACGTGTTCCTTCCAATATAACTAAATGTTTTTTTTTCTTGCCAAAGTACGTAATCATGAGTAGGAACTGTAACCAAAAAAAAAAAAGCCTAAATAACTGATTCTGTGGCTGTCTATGGTCACCATCTTGGCTTCACCCTCCTCTCACCCTCCCTCTAGGGAAGCCATCAGCCTGGTGTGTGAGGCTGTTCCAGGGACCAAAGGAGCTCTGCGGAAGAGAAAGGTACATGGATGGACAGAGAGGGAGGGAGGGAGGGAGGGAGGGAGATGGAGTGATCACGGGAGAAGTGATGCCTACACTGAGAGAGCTGAGAAAATGAATGTTAGTGAAAGGTACAGTAGAGAGAAAAAGAGGAAACGGCATTAGATATTCATTTACCCTTCCACGTTCTATATATAGCATCGCCTCTGTAAGTTCTTCTTCTCTCATCCTTTCTTCATGTAAAAAGAGAGAGAAAACAGAGACAGATGGAGAGAGGAAGAAATAAAGAGAGAGATTGTGCTTAGAAAAGAGAGAGAGGCTAAGGAGAGAGATGAAGAGGTATGGGACTGTATGTGCGTGGGCGTAGCTTCAGCCCACGATGCATTGCACACCGCGCACAGTGCTTAGTGACTCATGTAGTGCACAGTATCTGTGATCAGGAGTGTGTGTGTGTGTGTGTGTGTGTGTGTGTGTGTGAGAGCGTCTGTCTTCCGTGTGTTTGTCCTTGCATGTACATGGTGTGTGTCCACGGTGTGTGAGGAGACTGTGTCTTAATGTGGAGTGTGAAATGAAGCATTACTCTGCTCTCTAGAGCTTGTTCAAATGTCAGGGAAGAGTATATAACACCAAAAATCAGCGCCAACTAGTTTCTCTCGCAGAATAGATGTAAGATATAAGAATGTTATTTTGGATGTGTGACAAATGCACTGGGGGTGACATCAGCTTCGGTTTGAGAATCTTTGAATGGGTTCGGCTAAATTTATCTGGCCTCTTTGCCATCGTCTCTTCATCAAAATGACCACTCGCAACACTTCACAGTCCCCTATTATTAGATTGAATTCACAAACGATTAAGAATATTGAACAATAATGTTTCCTCTGTATTAATTTACTAGTGGTAAAATGACACTTTAATGGATAATACTCCTTTTTATTAAAACACGTTTTGTCATGAAGTTTTGGCTATTTAGCTTCCGTCTTCTTTCAGACTAGTGGAAAGAAAACATCTAAAATACACATTTAGGTGTTTACTTTACCAACTTTGTCTGTTTGCGTCTGTACATTTATTCTAAATTCACCAAAAGTTAGCATTACATAATGCCTTATTTGCATAATTAAACATACCATTTCAGAAAACTTGTGATACAAAAAGTAATTGTCTTAACGGTGATATCTATTGTTTAAATGTGTTTCCCTATTCACCTGAAGTGTCTACCCTTAAAGGAATAGTTTGACATTTTGGTTAGTTTGCTTACTTACTTATTCGCATAGAATGAGTAAATATAAAACTACATCTAACAGCAGGTTAGCTTAGCTTAGCATAAAGCCTGGAAATGGGGGGGAAACAGCTATCCCTGTTGACATCTGGTATCAGTGTTTATGCTAAGCTAAACTAAGCAGCTCTGTCTGATAACCCGCTGTTAGATGTAGCTTCATATTCACTGTAGAGACATTGTGGTATGTTCTTTTAAGCTATATTGTTTCATTGGTAAAAAGGGACTTTGTTGCTGTATTTAGTTTTATTTGTGTCTGTATGTGTCCTCTCAGCCACCGTCCAAAGCTCTGTCCAGTATCCTGGGGAAGAGCAACCTGCAGTTTGCTGGCATGTCCATCAACCTAAATATCTCCACCAGTAGCCTCAACCTGATGACCCCCGACTGCAAACAGGTCAGTGTGCAACCTGTGTGAACAACTTTAGGTTTCTGAGAACCACATCCATGTGATCAAAATCAATGATGCTATGCTTTAAAAAAGTAGTAGCACCATTGTATTAGGGCAGTGTTACTCATTGCGCGGCTCGCCAAGCTTTAATTGGTGGCTCGCGTGGCAGTGGGCTAAGTAAAGGGGTGATAGATATGGTTATGGAGTCAATACAGATATTTCATAAAAACACTAAAAGCAAGCAGGGCTATTACATACAACCCATTAAAACACTGAAAGTGTCTGCTCTATTAGCCTACAAATAATTGATAATAATAATAATAATAATTGCTAAAAGATGCAAATATAGACCAGAAACAAGATATTTAAACTTGCTCGGCACTACCTACACTTGACTGCGGAGTTGCCAGTTTTGGCGGTTTATCAGCACTACGATGGCGAATGTGCTCTTGGACGGGTAGATACATGGTGAGCTAGAAAGAAATAAACTTAAGCTCATTAAAAAATATGTTAACATAAGCATGCTTATGAATATGGACATTTGGTAAAAAATAGACAACAGAGGCTCATAAAGACGACAACTAATACATCTGAACGATTCACTGAGGCATCTTTTGAGATCGCATGGATTTTGGCTCTGGCAAAAAAACCTTCTCAGACTCAAAAATTGTGAAACACTGCTTTTTGGCTTCAGCACAAATATTGTTTGCAGTGTTTGACAACATCCCCAACATATTAAGGTAATCCTGCTTTTATTGAATGCATTGGTTGGCTGCATTGCATATTATATGTTCTGGGTGGGATGACAGATTAATAAGCAGACAGGCTTTTTATGACTGGATGTAGCTTTTCATACTTTGCGGTAAAAGTGGCTCTCCTATTGACTTTGTCCGATCAATGTGGCTCTCACGTAAAAAATAGTGAAGACCACTGTATTAGGGGTCGGCACACACCTCTGTGTAACCACATTGTGTATACTGCACAAGTAATGCTGGGTCAGAAAAAAACAAATCCACTGGTGAAGGCCATGGGAAACGCTTGAAAGCTCTGTGAAGCCACCTCTAAAAACAACAGGAGGCACTGCTCTAAAGGAAGTCAATGATTTCAAATACCTGGGCTCGTGGGTCAACTCGTCCGAGCAAGACCTTAAAGTGAGGAAGGCGCTTGCATGGAGGGCCCTGAACGGCATGACCTGTGTGTGGAACTCCAACCTCCCCCGACAAATGAAACTCAGCTTCTTCCATGCAACAGTGGAGTCTGTTCTCCTGTATGGCAGTGGATGCTGGACCCTGAAGCCCACCCTGCAGAAATCCCTAGATGGGTGCTACACGAGAATGCTGCGTGTGGTACTTGGCATCAACAAGGATGAGCATGTCACCAACACGCACTTGTATGGGGGGGCGCTGAGGGTGGGCGAGAAAACAGCGGTCAGGAGAATGAGGCTGGCATGTCACTGCCAGAGACACCAAGAGCTGCCAGCCAGCAAACTTGTGCTGTGGGAGCCAACACACGGGCACCGATCACGAGGGCGTCCCGCAATAACATACGTGGATGTACTCAGGAAAGATGCGGGAGCAGAAAATACTGGCGAGCTAGCCAGAGGCATGGAGGATCGGGATGACTGGAAGAACTGATGGAGGGCCCGTCTGAGGACGACCTAGTAGTAGAATAGCTAATAAAGTGTAGCCTGCGTTTCAGTATATTTACCACACGGTATGTGTCCCTCAAGGTAAAGAATGATTCTCAGTAGCTGACTAAAAAAGATGACAAAAGTGATCAGAGGACATTTGTTTCCAAATGTAGGATGATGTGAGAGAGGAGATCTTATTTTTAGCCATTTCTAAAGTGACACCATTTTTTAAATAGAGTTCAGGATGTTTGTTTCAGGAGGTTTACGTAATAACAGAACAGTTAAAAGAGGGAGACAAGCAAGAGCAAATGAGCTCTCCAGATGTTGCTAGAATAACCAGAGGATGTTTGCGACTTGACTTTCCCTTTGCATGCCACTATAATTAGACAGTTATACGGGTAACAGAATATTTCTTTTGTGGTGGTCACAGTGTGCATTGCTGTCCACCCCGGTGTACTTCTTCATACTGCCAGCAGATGGTGCCACATTTACAAATAATAAATATAATTAATAATCCGACACACAGTAACTCAAACATGACAGTATAACATTTCTAAAATCTTGAGTATCAGTTGTCAATTGTGACTCAACCAACTATGAAATAAAGCTAAATAAAAGTTAAACTAAACAAATATCGATCTTCTCATGTAAGTGTGACATCTGAATACTTCTAATATGGCTGCCCCACGCTATGTTGGATACCGGACAGTTAATTCAATTAGTGGGTAAAGGCAAAGAAATTAACCACATTCTTCTGATTTACATTTTAAAGTATATATGTCTGTATAAATAATGCATTTGTATCTATCTGTGTGTATGAAGAGGTATTTGTGAACTCATATGTACTGCATCATTTTGCTCCTGACAGATCATAGCCAACCATCACATGCAGTCCATCTCCTTTGCATCAGGTGGAGACCCCGTAAGTAACTCAACGACCTGTGTCAAATAATGAACTGCCGTCTGTGTGTCGTTATAATTAAAACCTAAACGATAAAGATTTTAAATAACACAAAATACGTGTTGTGGTATGAAGGTCTTGTGGTATTTTGTAGTTGGAGATTATTGCAACACATTGAAATGAGTCTTTTTTTGTTTTTAGGACACAACAGATTTTGTTGCCTATGTAGCAAAGGACCCTGTTAACAGAAGAGGTACGTGTTCATGCCTTTGATTCTCTACAGAGTGTCTCATATCTCACATGCAACATGCTCATTACATTGTGTTGCTCTGGCCCATGTCAGCATGTCACATCCTGGAGTGCTCTGATGGGCTGGCCCAGGACGTCATCAGCACCATCGGCCAGGCCTTTGACCTCCGCTTCCAGCAGTACCTGCAGTGTCCCTCGGGCAAACTGTCCTCCACACATGACAGGTGAGGCGTTCATGAAACTCTCTCAAATGTACGTATTCGCACACACACACGGACCATATTGAGTTTCATGTTCAAACCATGTTTTTCCTCAGGGTGTTAAACATGGAGGAGTTACCATGGACAGAGGAAGAGGAGGAGTCATCAGAGCATCCTTACTATAACAACATCCCTGGCAAGATGCCGCCGCCGGGAGGCTTCATCGACACCCGGCTGACCAATCAGAATGCAGCGCCAGATGGATGCCAGGTGCAACTCAATTTATGTAGATTAATCTCAGGAACTCTTCATGTGGATGTTATAAGAGATGCACTTTTGCAATTGTTTTTGGCAGATTCAGATTTTCTTTCTTTCTAAGAACTGTAATTGACAGCATGCATAAATATTTTTGTAACGTTTATTTTATTTTATTGTTTGTTCATGATAAAACATTGACTATTAAACCAAAACTGCACCAAGTTTAAGAACCTTATTGTTAAAACCTTGTTGTTGAGGCTGTTCCTCCACATCTTGTTTTGGACTTGCAGTTGTTACAAATTGTGAGCTTTATGTCTTCTTCACTCACGCTGAAGGACTTCCACACCCACAGCATTATGTGTGTGTGTGTGTGTGTATGGCTGCACTGTGTGCACAACGTCTATTTTAAAAGACCAGCTCATGATCTCCCAACTGATACCTGTGTGTCTGTATGTCATCAGATGGGTCCAGGTTCAGTGGATCAGACATATTACCAAGGGCGACACTGCGGAGAAAACTGGGGAGATGGAAGGAAGCCCATTATCATACAACAGGGTAAGAAAATGCATTCTTTCCTACTACTTAAATACATAAGACATAATGTGTGTCATACATTCAACACCGTGGCTATGATTGTTTCTCGTAGGATCATTTGATATAAACAGTCTGCCGGAGAGTAAAGGGCAGGGGCCAAAAACGGGAGAGATGCCCGCGTATGTGAACACTCAACAGATTGACGCCCAGGTGCTCGCAGCACTCCAGGCAGAGGCGGAAAATGTGACAAAGGGCATGGCAGCTGCAGCCAAAGAGAGCCCACAGAAGGACCTGTTTGACATGAGTAAGTCCCGGTCTGTACGGAAGCTTCAGTTTGTGTTTGTCATGTGATTTGAATAGTGGACCCATTATGATTTTTCTAACATTGTAATGACTTTCTAATAAGAGCTCTTAATTATAGAGGTTTTCTCAGTGACGTCGGTGTGGCATTATAATAACATCATATCAGTAAGGAGACAATAGAAGGAGTGTTAATGTCTGCAGCTTTATTCTTTCCTCCTTTCAACTTCCACCTTAGCTTTTGCTATTATTATACATGAAAGATCTCTCGCATAAAGATGTGTGCAACTATGTATGAGGAATCCATGACACAAATTACATGTGAGCAGCGAACTATTACATTCAAAAGTCAACTGTTCTTATTTAAAGTCTGAGTGCGGGTGTTATCATCCACCTACTGTAGTTATTTAACTGTTAACGGTCACATTTTACTTTGTTCTTCCTCTAACAAACTCCAGCAATTGTATGAAAAAAAGTCATATTTTAATCAAATTGGACTCATATTATTCCCCAATACAATGTGGGGAAATTATGTTCATTGATTTTTAAAAGTTATTGAATTAGTAAGTCATTGCTGTACTATATAAAACGTTTATATATAGTGATGGAAATATAATTGACCTGTACTAGTAAGTCTTAAAAGTGAGGATTTGCACCATTACCTCAGCAAAAAGAAAAGATTCCAACCTTAATTATATTGTGTGAATTATATTTATTGTTCAAGAGAATCAAAAATAATTTTATTGCTGGGTATGTGAGAAATACATTCCACAGCACAACAGAATAAGAACACATACAGAATAATATGACGAGCCTCAGTGCAAAAACAGTCCAATTCACAAAGATCAGCGCTAATAGCAGCACGCAGTTAAAATAAAATGATGAGCGCATTGTGTCACGCCCAGACTCCCAGCAGGGATTGTGGCCAGGCGAAGGAAGCGTCATATTCTGGGATGCCGTGACAGGATGCAATGATAATTGTGAACAAAGCTCCACTACATCATTTCTTTAAAATACAAGATGATAAATAAACAAATAAGGTAGTTATATAACAAATATAAACCTCCGCAAAAAAAGGGCAAAGGGCAGTCTGCTGCAAAACGTTATGGCAATGTTTGCGTGGTCGGGCCTTGATTCGGGGCACAACACAGTGAGAAATCATTTTACCTGTATACCAAAGGGGTCTCAGTTAGTGTACATGCATTTTGATTTGATAGGAAAAGGCAGAGGCTCAGGATTACTTCAGTGTTGTTCACCAAATGCATTTTGTTTGTATCCTGTAGACAGGTTTTTAAAACCTGCTTTGTTTACATCCATGTTTACTTGTTAGCAGTCTACTTCTTCTCTGCCTTTTTCTCACGCAATCTCGCTCAGTGGAATAGTGTGAAAGAGAAATATTCTGCTTCAATCCATATTAGTTGGCGTTGTCAAAAGCTGTTTGCGCTCCCGCTTGCCGCACACAAACAAAAGCGGTCTAGCAGCAATCCGATGAATCACTGAGGATGTTGCTCGAGGATTTATTTTTATTTCTAGGGTGATGACATCATGACATTCAAAGCGTCATTCAAAAAACCTCATTAGACTCTTCAAATGTAAAAGAAAAGACATTGGGTACATCCTTAGATTATCCAGTCACCACAACGCTAATAATCCAGTTACAATCTTTTGACCTTTATGAAGAAATTAAGACCCTGTTCTCAAGCTAAAGCAATGATGACCTTGTGTTTCCCAGAGACATGTTTAAGTTTTCATACTGAGTTATATTATAGTAGCTGATATTATATATTAGCATAGTTCACAAGTCTTGACAGCTGTAGGATGTCAAGTTAAAATTTGTACTACAGATATCCTTCCTCTCTTAATTCATCCTTTTGGCACTGCCCTCACCTATACCAGAGCCCTTTGGGGACGCCATTCAGTCGCAGTCCCATCCGCCATCCCAGGGGCAAGCCAAGTCCCAGGCCTCCAATCTTCACAAGGCAGCATCCGTGGACAACTTGAGCCCTCTTCTTGTGCGCTCCGTGGCCTTCCGGGCGCAGGAGGAGCTGGAGGGCCAGACGTGGTACCATGGCAAGATGAGCCGCCGTGACGCTGAAAAACTGCTGAAAGAAGACGGGGACTTCCTGGTTCGTAAGAGCACCACCAACCCAGGGTCCTACGTACTGACGGGAATGCACAATGGACTTGCCAAACACCTACTACTGGTGGATCCTGAGGGCACGGTAAGACGTGGTTAAAGTAAAGTAGACTGTGTTTCAGGGAGATACTGTAGTCAGTGAGTAGGAATGCATAAAGTGAAAGAAAACTTTGATAAAATGTAACTTCTTATTAATTCTCAACAGACATCTAACATCTCTCTCTCTCTTTTCAAAGGTACGGACAAAAGATCATATATTTGACAGCATTAGCCATCTTATTGGCCATCACCGTGACAACAATCTTCCGATTGTGTCAGCTGGGAGTGAACTGTCTCTCCTACAACCCGTTGGAAGGAAACAGTGATGTTTGCAATGCCTGGTGGGAAATAGGAAGCTCTGAACAGTCTCTCCTACCATCCTGAAACTTGAAGATGAAACATGAGAAGATGCGCTGACAGTGTTTTGGGGAAATTGGCCAGCAGTTACTTTACTGGAGGCTCTGGAAGACGCAAGATTTGTTAAGATAAAAAAACAATTATTTATAGAACTGTTATTATTTTATTGTGGGGACTGAAATGCTATATTTTTGAGAAGACATAGGTGCATTTGGACATAATATCTTGATTTGGTGTTTTAAAAGACAAAAAAAAAAGAAGACAATTGTTCTTGTAGTTTAGATGAAGTGCAAATCAAACCTCAAAGAGGTGTAACGAGAGTATTTTAGAATAAAAATCGGAAATCTTAGTTTTGTCTGTCAAGCACAACCACATTTCTACAGGAGCCGATGGCTAAGAGTCCGAGGAAACAAAAAGAGTTTGGACAACAAATGCTGTTTATAATGAATTACTTTAGGAAAATGTCCTTTAATCTCACCAATAGCGTGACAGCTCACTCAATTAGTCACTATATGAAATCTGCTTTTATTGGGGATTAGAACTGAATGTGTTTTGCTTTGCAGTAGTCACAAAGTGTTGGGGTGCAAACAGGCATCCTTCATAGTGCTGTCAATGGCTTTAAAGATAAACTTTTTTTATGAAGTATTTTCTTGTGTCACTGCAGTCGCATGACTTAAAATCAACTGTTCTCGTGGACATCGTTTGTAGACCTTGAAACCCCTTCATTTGAAAGAGGTGCTTGTGTATGCTGACACTGTAAAAAGAAATATTTATGCTTTTCAACCAGTGATTATTTCTGAATTGGTTTCCTCTGGATTCTTCTTTTAGGTGTGTAGTCAATGATTAGTTTTGGGCTTGAGTCATGCAATGGATATTCTCACATTCTTAATTAGCATTTTCGGCTTTTTTTTTTTGTTGTGAACTTTTAAAAGTTATCGTTATTATTTGAATGACCACAAATCAATAGCACAATCAGAAAGTTAGATCATCCGTGTCCGTTGTACCAAGACGAATTACCAATGTGTTGAGATGTAATTTACACTTTTTACTTGACTGAATTAGACAAACACACAGTGTGCACTCAGTACAGAATGTTTAATGTTAGATCACCTTCACTTTATTAATGTTGAACAGGAAGATATTCTCAGTGATATCTCATGGCGAGACTACTGTGTTGCCACTAGATGTCATCAAAGAAATACTTGTTAACCCCTGTCAGTCGCACTCAATTCAATTATCTTGTGTTATCACTTATTAGTAGCAAATGATGCTGGCTGTGTTTGGATTGAAGTAAACCATTATTGCTCGACAGCTCAGAGCTCCTTTGCATTTTGCAGTCCACTGTACACAATCATTCCACAGAACAGTTTGCTGTATTTAGTGTTATACACACTGTTTTTGTAGAGTGGGAATCAAACATTTGAAATGGCTAATAGAAATAGTACACAGCAGTTCTAGCAACAGACTTTTAAAATGCTCTCATCCTTACTATTGTCAGTACTCTGATGGATACCAAATGAATGGGGCATTTTATTTGATATGCACTGGACCACTTCAATTGAACCAAAATCAGCATGTGTTCAAATGAGTTTGACAAGACAGATGCAATGTAATATAACGTGCCTGTATTTTGCTGCAAGAGGGAGTGTGTACAGTACATGCATCTCACAACAACACATATTTTAGCAAAGAGGGATTGTTATGAAAATATCCACCACCGGGTTAATTTACGTTTCCCTTGATTCCTTGTGTCTCTCTGAGCAGAGCACCGGAGAGGAAGAACGTTTTGGTGTTTTTGAGAGAAAGGGGAGAAAGAAAAGGGCACAAAGAATCACTGAGGTTTTTGTTTTTTTTAGTTATCCACCATTAACTTTTAGTCCAATTCTTTATGACATAATTTCATCAAATCTTATATCTTGGGAGAAGGATTAAAGCGCTAAATTTAAAAAGAAGCACTATGCTATATTAAGAATTACTTTGAGATTAGTCTTTATTTATGAAGAGCAAATTTGAAGAATCACTTGGCAAAATGTGCAAACTATAGAGAGATATATATAGAGAGAGAAGTAGAGAGAGAGAGAGATATAGATAAGAGAGATAGAAAATAGAGAGAGAGAGAGAAGAGAGATAGATATATATGAGATATATATTCTCTATTTATAAAGTAGAGATATATATCATAATTTAAAGATATATTTTAAAATAGAATATATATATATATAATATCTTATATAAGATAGTATCTAAATAAATATATATATATAGAATATAATAAAATATATATATTTAAATATATATTATATATATATTTATATTTAATAAATATATATATATATATATAATATATATATATATATATATATATAAAAAAAATATAAATATTTAAAGCAGGAACAACTCCATACTTGAATGTCTCTGATAACATAATGATTAGCTGTGTGGCATCAAGAAATTATACAACCAAACACGCTGGGACACAAAAAGAACATGGCTTCTTTCCAGATTTCTGTTGATGAAAATGTGCCTTTTATTTGTACAAATGGTATTTTTATTTCTATTTTCTCTCTTTCTTCAAAGTGCAATAGCTGATCTTCAATGGGGCATGCCTGTTCACTAGAGGTTGTGTTTTGCCCTGCTGCGTGTTGCTGCTTGAGACTACTGTTTTCTCTCTCTATCTGTCTCTTTCTCTCCCTCCCTCCCTCTCTATTATATATTATAAATGTATCATTTCCAGATTCTAAATATAAATCTTTGTCGGAGGGAATCGCACAGAAACTCACTATTTTGGAACAGGTATAGTTTAAAAAAAAAAAAGGAAATAAAAACTAAGAAGTCCAAATGATGTTTACAGATTTGATCTTTTGGTTGTATGGGTTTATCATTATTCTGTATGACTGTTGGCAATAAAACTGTGAATGTGTCGAATCTCTGTTCTGCTGTAATGATCGATGGCATATTTCAGTTTATGGTAGATGCAGCGTTTAGCCACATTGTCATTACAATTTCATTCAATTATTTCTAGTGATGTCTTGCCACGCAGATATTCTTTAGCCTCAATTCGTGTTGTTTTGAGATACCTGCTTTGGGGGTTTCTGCCTCCAGCCCAAAACAACAGAGGTGAATAGAATTTAGTTTTCCATACTGAAAGCAATGGAAACAAGATTTAAGAAAATATCCACAAGCAGTGTCCTCGTTGTTCTGGATAATCCACAGAACACGTTTAGGTATATCTTTTGTACAAACATGAAGATGGTTCACAGTAATGTTTTTGGATTATCCTCAGTGACAGGGATGTTGTTTCTGCCAAAATATGTTGCTGTTTTCTAAGTTATTTTCCAATTCTAAAAGCAACACAAACAAAAACCCTATTCACCTCCATTGTATTGAGGCTGCAGAAATCTCTAAATCTGGACATACAAAGTCCAAACTACCTGCATGGTTACCACAACAAATAAGTGAGGAAATAATAGATATTTGGAACAAGGAACAGAACTGCACTCTACTGGAAACATGAGGTTTATTGTGTCAAAGTTAATATTTTGCATCATATAAACAGCTGCATGTAGCATTTCATTCTTCTTTCAGTTTACCGGCTTCATGCTTCTAAAGTTGTTTTAGTTGACCTTTGGTAAAACACAGACCCTCACAACAACTTCACTTTGGTACTAAAATGAGGATTGATGATATTCTGTACTGAACATGCATCATGTTATGCAAATATCTAGTCAGCATTGAGGATTTCAAATATCCGTATTAACCAGCAGATGGAGCTCTGGCATCACTCAAAAACTGCTGATGTTGAACAAACGCATCGGCTACATTCATTCTTTGTGATAACAGATGCAGTTTGATCATGATGCTCATATCATGAAAAGAGTAGCAGGTTTAATCTCATTTACATCACATATACAATTAATGCAGTTTTCATTACAATAACTGCACGGTTATACTGTAGTAGGCCTATTACTGAGTAAATACAAAATGACAGAATAATAAATAACTTCCATTGTTTGTCATTACACTAATAATTGTTTACAATCATTCTTCATTAGGTTATTTTGCAGAACTATAATTGCACTTTTAATTCATTGCATGTGAATTTTCCCTTTTGATTTGTCTTAGATGGTCACATCTGTAACCTCGGAGGTAAATGTTTGTTCTTTCAAGGGTAAGAGCACCATTCATTCGCAAATTTTCATTGTCCTGCGAAAACTACTAACCTCCAAAACGTCCACTTTGTATAAGCCAAGATAAAAAATTTTAGATTTGTGAAGATGCATTTCCCCCCCCCCCCCCCCCCCCCCGAGATAATCCAATTGGTTTATAGATGGTTTATCTTCTCACCAATAAAGAGTTGACAGTAAAATGATCAAATTTGGAGCTACCTGGTTCTCACTGGACGGTGATGAAATACTGTACATATGGATTTTGTTGTTCCCATTTGAACCTATTGGTCACATACATTAATCAGTTTATCAATTAAGCCAAGTGTGGGCATTTTAATACTCTTACCAATTACGGATGATGCATATATATCAATATCAAGCACAAAGAAGAAACCACTGCCCTGCAGTTTAAGAAATCCTTCATTCTGAATCAATCCATGAGCTCACACATTAGGACCACCCTCACCTTCCCACTGTAGATATCTTTCTCCCTTCCTTCAGTCTTTTCTGTCACTTTCAATGACGGCCTGAGCAGCTCCTCCTGCCACCACTGAGACCTCGCCATGGACCGCGTCTGTCTCCTGCCCCTTCTTCAGCTCCGCCTGCCTGGAGCTCTGCTGGTTCTGGTTGGGGTTGTTCTGGCTGCTCCACGACTTGCTCCTGCTGCGGCTGGGCTCCAGAGACTGCTTGTTCCCGCTGCCATTCACAGAAGCCTTCCCCCTGTAGCAAACGCCACACACCAGACCCAGGAAGGCCCGTCTCATCTCGCGGCTGGCCAGAGTGTAAATGACCGGGTTCATGGCTGAGTTGATCACAGCCACTGCAATGAACCAGTCAGCCTTGTAGAGGATGGGGCAGCGCTGCTCACATGCCACATCCACCAGGAGCAGGACAAAGATAGGCGTCCAGCAGGCGATGAAGACCCCAACTACAATGATGACAGTGCGCAGCAGGGACATGGCATGCTCAGAGTTTCTGTGCTTGCTCACCTTTCTGCTGCTGGACTTAACCAGGATGTAGATACGGCCGTAAAGGACTGACATGGCTAAGAGCAAAACCATGAAAACTATGATACAGAAAGCTACATATTTCTTGGTGTAGAGAGGGAGGATGGTGGAGCAATCGGGGAGGTTGTCCAGGCAGTTCCAGCCTAGAATAGGCAACGCTCCAAGAGATATGGCGATCAGCCAGCAGGTCCCTATGAGCAGAAACACTCTGTAGTTCTTGTTAGCATCATAAGGCCTCATTTTGATCATAGTCAGGTGTCGCTCTATAGCAATAGCCAGGAGACTGAAAATGGAGGCGCCAAGTGCAACAAACATGCTTCCCTCTCTGACAAACCAGAGAGCAGGTGAGAGCTGCAAGGTCTTCTCTCCTGACAGGAGAAGGTTCACCAGGTAGGCGACTCCAGCCAGCATGTCGCACAGCGCCAAGTTGCCGATGAAGAAGTACATGCGGTTGTGGAACCTGTGGTTTCTCCATATGGCCACCAGCACAGTGAGGTTCTCCAGGACGATGAAGCTGCATATGATGAGGAACACAATGGTTTTGGTGTCCACAATGCCGGGGCTTGTGCCAATGCTGGGCCGGTGGTCCAGCTTTCCTGTGTAGTTGTAGTGGAGGTATATCTGAGGGTTGATCATCTTCAAAGCACCGGCTGCTGACACTGGATGTCAGAAGTGAGCAAGGAGTCCAGTGTCAGCAGATCCACCGTGTTCAACTGCAGTGGAAGAAGTGAGGGACGTGTGTTATTACAGAAAGCAGCCAATTTAAAGTTCCATACATTATTTTTAATAATAATAAGTTAGTTAGCAATTAATGGTTTTATCTGATGGATTTTAACTGAATAATCTAGTTTTCTTAATTCCTATGGAAACAGAACAGAAAACGGTTAAAAACATATAGTCTACACCTTAAAATACACCATGATGCTGTTTGTTTGTTGACATAATAGCTTATTCTTGGGCCATTGCCCAAACTACCAGAGGCTCATTTAAAAATGCTAATTAATCTTTACTTCTGCTTTTAAGACATTAAAGTAGCTTTATTGATCATCACAATCATATACTGTTTACCTCATCTATTTCACTTCACAGTAATTTAAACCACGCAGATTTATTGTAGCGTATTTCAAGCAGTCACATTTTACCAAATGATCCTTAACACAACTTACCGTGCGGTGCTCGCAGTCGGAGTTTAGTTGAAAGTGAAACGCACACCGAAAGACATACATTTCATTGCTGAGTAGCCGATTCTCCGTGATTACCAGATGTATTGTTGAACTTTAATTCCGTGTCCCTCGGCTCAGTGGAAGAGAGCAGCTCCTCATCTTCAATGATCTCTAAACTCCGCAGTTGTCGACGGCTGGCTGGAAGTCCCCCCCCCCCCCCCCCACTCCTCCTCCCTCATTCAACCCGGGCAGGAGATCAGGGACGGGGCTGAAGGGTCAGTCTAATTCATTATATCAAAGCCAGCCACGAGGTATGTGGAACTCATCATGTTTTTAAGATATGTGGCTATAATATTGTCCCAGACATGAAACAAAAATCCCTCGGGAATAAGTTACAGAGTCCAAAAAGTCTACTTGCCACATTCATTTCCTATGTCTGTTTTTTAATATCTTTTTGGTATGTTTTGTAGAAATGAGAAAAAAACAATTGTTACTGTACTGTATCTACTCAAGTATGGTCATTTATCCAAACTTAAAAGAGTTTAATAATTAAAGCTAGCTAGCTTGAATGCATAGACTATTTCATTTTAAGCTAGTTAGCTAGCTAACTATTTAAATTAAATCAAACTAGTTTAATATATTGAAAATAGTTACTTATCCTAAATTATTTTAGATAGCTAGCTAGCTATATGTAAATAAAGTTATGTATATATTATTTAAAAACGTTTTTAAATTGAGTGCATAGCTGACACAAAGCCATGCCATGCCACATCTTATTGAACACTTTATTTTTATGATCAAATCTCACTATTGCTAGCAAAATAATTTAAGAAAGCTAGCTAACTTACATTATTCTATTGTTAAGTTAGATAAGATTGATAATCACTTTTAAATAATATAAATAGATAAACAATAAATATAAATTCAAAACAGATTTAATTAGGACCATACTCTCTAATAACTAAGTGAAATAGTAATACTGTGTACACCAGTGCAACGCCTGTCTCTGTAGATTTACTTACACATTATAAATATATATATTAGTTAACTATAACAAAAGCATATAGTTTGTTCAGTTGTAGCTGATTCTCCCTGCCTTGTTTCTGTTCTGTACAAACAATGAGAAAGCATATAATATGCTGTAAGAGTTTAAGTTAAGATGACTGCGGCCCATCCTTTGTTCTGGTCCTTCTGTCGTGACCTCATATCCAGGAAGGATGGGCAGGGCTGGCAGCAAGGAGAGGGACTCAGAGAGTCTGGGAGGCAGAAAGACAGATGATGACTATTTGAAATGAATGTGATGGAGTGGATTCTACACTGCAGAGATTTTAAGACTTCCCCGACTAAAACTAAACATAAAATGACCAAAATGTGACTGAAGCAATAAACTTTATTTTCAAAGAACTCCAGAAATTCCACCAAGAATAACTGAGTCATGAGCATTGTGAATATGACTCAAACGCTAAGAATCTCATTGCTTTGGTCTACTTTATACAGTGCCACACATTTAGCTGCTTGCAACTTTCCTCAAACTAAGCACATATTGTATTGTGTCACAGACCAAATCATTAAATACTAGGTCCCTTCCAGTGTCTGTGGTTATTAACCCAGAGGAATGTTTTGTGTGGTTGGATAAACATTTGTGGTCTGGCATTGGTCCATTAGCATTGTTACAGTCACAATTCTCAGTAATTTCCTGCAGGTCGCACTGTGCCAGCAGCAATGGGAAAAATCATAGGGAAAAATAGTTACTTTGGACCCGCAGCAAATCTGGGACCAATAACAGAGTGGGTCTACGTAAAGGCAGCTGGATTAACAGACCGGGAACATGGTTGGAAAAACCTTGGGTTTTTCAGCAAACTACAGTGATGTGGGGCTCGCATCTGCATTTACATAAACTTTGAGCCAAATATGAAACCATCAGCAAGTACAAACCCATAATATGTGGTTGGAGTGAGTCTATGTCTATGTGTATTCATAGACTACTGAAGAGGAGCATGGGTGGAGGGTTTCACTTTTGCAGGACCACCCTCACTCCTTTGGTTTGAGAGAGGCTGCATTTTCCTGTCATCTTTGTCAGTAGGACAGTAATTAAAGCTGTCTATGGCTGCATCAGGAGCTGTACGTCTCTCCTAAATCATCAATGCACCGTATGTGTGATCTTCTGCTATTATAATGCTATATTATTTAAGTATAAACCTACAAGCTGCAACCCCTCATTTGAAAGTACTGTACAATAAAGCTGCTTCCCTCAGAGGAGCTGGCCTCACAGCTGGTAAAATCATTCCTCAGGGAAAGTTTCCACTGCTCAACTACAGCCAGCCAGCCTTATACAGTATACAGTTTCTGGTTGACATTGTCAGCTAGTAGAATAAGTATTCCCATATTGTATTTAAGTTAATGTAGCAACCACATTGTAGAACTGCTCCAAGTCTTAGCTCTACCACCAAAATGTACTTACGAATGTTCATTGTCAGTAGTATATTATTATATATCACATTATTTAATTATTATTACTTTGTCATATAAGCAACAGTTTAATGTTGCAGCTGGTCAAAGAGGAGCTATACCTAGTACAATTTATATAAAGTTTGATATTTGAATCTCTAACAATGTGTCCTATTTTATAGACCAAACATATGTAAGTAAATGTAGTACAATATTTGCCCCTGAAATATATTGAGTAAAAGCATGAAGCAGAATAAAATGGAAATTCTTAATTAAGTACAGCACTTGAGTAAATGTACTTAGTTACTTTGCATCCCTGGACATTGTTTGATGTTGACAAACAAAGTTGAGTTGTCAAAGAGCTTTGTACAGGATCTGTAGATATAGATATAAAGCATTTAACTAACTTCTTTTGACTCAGGGCATTACATTATCAGGATATTAATTATTAATCTTTATGCAATATAAAAACAGTGCACACTTACAATGCCTATATGTACAAAGTATTATGACAACATTCATAATGGATTATAATGCAGTTTATATTACTGGTAGCATAATAGCCTCTCATTCAAGGCAGATAACTAATGGTTAAATGAGAATGGCCAGATAGAATAAAGATAAGGGCTCTAGTACTTTAAGCACATTACAAAATCTATTTAGCTGCATCACTGTAGCCATCACTTTGCCAGGGTTTGCCTTGTTCAAGCTCTCAACCCTTCATTAGAGTGCAAGAGCTGGGGTCAAAGCCGTGGGCAGTGGGCACATCCATGTGCAATTACATGAAAACCCTGCCTTTAATTTCACCCTCGCCATTTTGAGGCAAAAACACACCCCGAGAGTCTGGGCTGCAAATCTGAGGCGGGCAGTCCCCTCCTGCCCTGTGGCTTTGTGGCAGCAGTATTTCTAGGCACGGCAGTCTCTTGCATGCAACTTAACAGAACAAGGCCTCGGAGACGTTACTGAGGCATAATTTCAGCTGTGGCACAGTTTAGTTTAGCACCTGCCAACTTTAGAAGGCCACACAAACAGAAATAAGTCTTTAGTTCTGTCACTTTCTTTTGCTGCGTGGACATTTAGTGCTCTTACCTCTTGTTCTTTCACCGTTAAGTGCAGAGCTTTTAATTTCCCATTTCATTTTTTACCAGCTGAGATATTAATCGGATGGTTTTATTTCAGTTCTGCCAATGGGTCTATCTTAAAAAATACTACAGTGGCTCCTCAACAGAATATCCAATGTCACACTGGATGACCTCACATAAGTTTAATGGTCTGAAATCACCTAACACTTAACATCAAAACAAAACAAAACAGAAGCCACAGTTTATTTGTGGTAGACTCATTATAAGGGCTTCTGTGATAAACGCATGGGTTACTGCCTGCTCTGCTGCATGTTCGGACACATGATATTTCCCTCACCCCACATACATGCAGATGGCAACAAAATATCACACATTTTAATATAGTACTGTCCAGACCAACTCCAACAAAAATTCTAACATTTAAGCTTCCCATGCATACAACGTTAGTGTGACTGCATCTTGAAAGTGTTCTGATAGTATACATTGTTGTGGTGCCACTGTCTAATAAGGCACCCTAACAAATTACTTTATTAAATGTTCAATGTATAAGATATGCCAGAATTGAAACTTAAAACATAAAAAATTAACAAACATTATCAATAATAAGTGTTGACTTATATTGACGTGTCTGTTTTATAGTTTGTTTATTGTATTACATTCAAAGTGGCAGAAATGAGAAAACCACCCACACCACCTCACTACGTCCTCACAGCTGCCAGGACGCTGTTTCACCGAGTGTATAGCTAGCGTAGCTTCAGTTAGCAGTTAGCTCGAATTCAGCCATGGCACCGGTGAACCGCAAGGTCCCTGCTGTTACGCAGGTCCAGCAGCCCGCTGTGACTGCCGGCGCTTGGGCATGTTGTGGCTGAGCTCAAGTCTCTCCGGCCTCTGACTGGGGCTCCGTGTGACGGGCTCTCCCCCCCTGGCGAGCTGCTCTTCTGTCTGCACCGCCACCGGGAAGACGAGACGAATATGCAGGTCGTTTTCTAGTTTCTGACACTTTGGATTTAGCAAACTAACGTAACGTTACACTGACAGCAGCCCCCGGTTAACATTAGTGCCCCAGTAAACACAGATGGATCAGCCCCACGTGAAGTTTATAAGACAGCAGTGTTTTTCGACCGGCTCTCAGAGTTTCCGCAGTTTGGTGTTCTTGCCCTGCTGACTGACTGTCAGGCATTACATAGAAGTAAATGCACAATATAAAGAATACATTAGATTACAATAAATATGCCAAAATACTACAACTAAAATATAAACATTCGAGATTGTATGGACCCAGTTTAGAAGTGAAATACTGCCCCCTACTTCTTAGGAGCAGTTAGCTCGAAATGACACATTGAACCTTTATAGCCTAATAAACTATAGATACCTTGAGCCTTTAAAAAAATGAGAAATTTGGGGTTTATATGTCGTGAAAATAAAGGGTTGTAATCAGTTGTAAGTGTCATGTGTAAGTGTAATAAATGTATTTTGGTAATCTAACTGAAAAAAGAGAATATATCATTAATCTGATGCATTTTTCTTTTTTATAAAGATCAATTGGCATTTGCACTAAGTATGACAGGTCTTACAAATAAAGACAATTAACCAAGAAAGAGACAGGACAAAAGATAACTAAATAAGAATAAAATCCCAAAATATAAATGTATTTCTGCATAAATGCAGCTTCAATTAAATACTTGAAGTCAAATGAAGAAAAGATTATTCATACTAAATGTTAGAAGTCACTATGTGAACATTACATTTACATTATCAAAAATAGTCTAACAAGCTAGATTTTCCCAACATGGCAACAACAAGAAATAAATCCCAAAATCATGGCCTATACCTGATATATAAAGCGTTAGTAGATGACTTAATAATGATTACTGAAGCATTTAGTTACAATTTATAAGCTGTTTGTAAAGGATTCCTTATTAGAAATTGGTACGTTTTTGTTTTGCTTGGTACAGTCTACACCAGTGGTTCTTAACATTATTGGAGATACTGAACCCGGAAAAATTAAATATGATTTCTTCAAAACATAGGTATATATTTTGTTAGTGCACAAAATGAACCATGCATCAGTTGCACACAAAATCACTGTGTTCAAAGAACAAAACCAACAAAACATGAATTTCACACAAAAACATAACTTGAACATGAATATTTACTGCAAATCAATGTGACTTTTGCTGTTGCCTTTCAGATACAAGTTCAGAAATGCGTGGCTTCACCTTAGCAAGTGCCACTCTCATATCATTTTCACAACAAAGTCTGTTCCTTTTCTTAGTTTTCATGTCTACCATCCTCGAAAAGGATTGCAAAGATACGTTGTAACAAACGGTATGAGTATCTCAAGGGCTTTCTTAGCACTAAGGGTATGGTACGATTTGGTGACACCAAAACGTTGAGAGCGTTGTTGTTCTGAAGAGTTGCTGTTGAAGCTGGCTCTGCTGAAGTTCAATGATTTTGTCGGGGTATTCATCGTTGACATCTGCTGTCGCAACACTAAACGTGAACGTCTGTCTCAGCCATGCTGGATATAACTCTCTGGTGGGGAAGTATCCGTCGAGAGACTTTGCGAGCTCATCTAAGTGCATGGCAATTGCTTGCTTCAGCTCCCCAGGTACAGAAATGTCTCCAATTCCAATAACGCCTTCAGGTTTTTTTCCGCTTCAATGATCTGTCGATTGAGATGATTGAGAGCATCGAAAATTAGAATGAACTCAGAATTTTTCGAAGCAATCGGCGTGACAATGTTGGTACTCTCGCAAAAACAGGGCTAATTCCACACGCATGGCAAAAACACGATTCCGCACCTTTCCCCGGGATAACCACGAACATTAGAATGGTGCAGAAGTACCTCGAATTCACAGCCCATTTCCTTACACAGCTCTTTGAAGATGCGGTGCTTCATTGCACTATTTTGCACGTAGTTCGCACATTCAACTACAATTTTTAATACTTCTGCCAGTTTTGGAGGCAAGGTTTTTGTTGCCAACGCATGCCTGTGCAGAACACAGTGCGTAACGATGATGTATGGTGCATCGGATTTCACCAGCGCTCCAAAACCAGAGTGTCGTCCCAGCATGGCTGGAGCTCCGTCCGAACAAACTGCAGAAACCATATTCCACGAAAGATCGTTGTCTCTGAAGAAGTCATCCACGATGCTGTGAGGATCGGTTTGTCGATGGGTACAAAGCCGAGAACAGGCAGAGTAGCCTTTTCATCGAATCTGGCTCTCTTCACCTTGAATTCAGCGAGCGTTGTGTTCTTGTATTTCCCATCTCCATGCAACTTTAGGAAGTGTTCCTTTGGTTTTGCTGGTGCTAGACTAGAATTGCTACTTGACATTGCAAATCATGCATTGAGGACGCTGACTCCCATTAGGTTCCTTTATACACGTGAATCCATATTGTACGTATTCGTCCAACCACTTTCTTTTTTTGCTCGACATAGTTAGTATGAAGGAATTGAAAGTCACAAATGACATACAATCACAACAGCCACAAGTCGACTACTGAGCCCACCCAGTTCCCTGCAGCACAGATATCAAAGCTAAGCAATGTGGCGTGATCAGCGGCAGCCAATGATGGCCAAGCGGAGCGTGACGTCAAGAATAATACGAGTGGGCTGAATTTATTTTGTGTAACACATGTTTACTAAGCAACTAAATATTTGTAATCTAATACGGCGAAGAAAAATTGCGTGTTGCCCAATTTTTTGAGAATGACTCAACGAACCCCTGGGGTTCGATCAAACCCAGCTTAAGAACCACTGGTCTACACTCTAGAGCAGGGGTCGGGAACCTTTTTGGCTGGGAGTGCCATAAAAGCCAAATATTTTTAAATGTATTTCCTTGAGAGCCATATATTTAATAAAATTGAGTTTTAAGTATATCACGTCTCCGAGTACTAAAAGCGCTATCAGTGTTTCCCCTACCATTGTCTGTGCTGCCCCCCCCCCCCCTGAACACTGACAAACCATCACCACCGCTGTGTTCCCGACTGCGCATTTGCCGACTTTGCAGCTCAGAAATGAAAACTGCTCAGCAATCCGTTTGCAGTTGATGTGGAAACAGCACATGTGAACTTCCAAATGGAGCTGATTGACCTCCAGTGTAATGACTCACTCAAGGCAAAGTATGACTCTGTGGGCACTGCACAGTTTCCAACCTTCATGCCGCTCAGATGCTTTGCATGTTCAGAAGCACATACCCGTGTGAGCAGCTTTTCTCTGTGATGAAGATGAACAACAACCCACACAGGAGTCTCACTGATGCACTGTGGGTTTCCACTGAACCCCAAACATTAAACTGGCAGCTAAGAAAAGATTCCAAACATCTGGCTCTGACATATGTGCATACTCGGAGAATGTAGCCTACCTAAATATGTTCCATATCTTTTTGCACTTTATCCAATATTTCTATCCTGTCTAATAAATGTGGACCGTGTTTGGCCCTCGACATAGTTCCAGTTTTTCATTTTGGCCCTCTCTGTGATTGAGTTTGACACCCCTGGTCTACTGCTTGCTTTGCGCAGTTTCACCTCAGCTGTTTCGCGAAGGGCAGGGCTCCGCCCCTACACACACACGCACACACACACACACACACACACACACACACACACACACACACACACACACACACACACACAGAAGGGCGCACACACTTACAGTCAGAGACAGCGGAGGAAAGGAGAGGGGAGAACTAAAGAAAAATCTGCTGCTAAATGTTTTACTTTAAATGACACAGTATAATTATTTATTACTTGTTAATCATGTTAAAAAATGTCAGCTCAAAATTGTCTGCGAGCCATATCGCCTGCTCTAGAGTCTACTCGAGACAGTATGTGCTGCTTTCAGCTCATTCATTCTGTGTCGAGATAACTCTTTACAATTAGTTGAAGGAAATTCCCCTTGCATGAACATAATATTATTAGCTTGAGTTCGTAGAAACTATATGGAAGTTGACAATCGCAGTAAAGACTTACTGACGTTCATTATGAGGAAACTTAGTGGTTACAGATTGCAGTTTGCTCAGACCAAAAGTAAAGATTGATTGGTCCTTCTCAGCCGTTCTTCATATTGTAAATTCAGTTCCTGGTATTTCATCTAACACTCTCTTGACGTTATATTGAGACTTTATTTTGGCATTGTTAAGTTTTCATCCGGGCTTCAATGCCACGACCACATTATGTAGCGAGCAAAACCGTTCCCTTTTAGTTGAGTGCAATTGCATTGGCCTTCCAGACAGTTAATGTGAGCAGCAATAGTCCAATCATCACAAGGTCAGGCTTTTTTGCCACAGGCCCATTAGGTCTGCAGTACGTGTTGTATTGATGTCCAGCAGTCATTGGTTGTTGCTTGACTTACTGCTGAATGGATGGCTATTACCTTGTCATTAACCAGAGAGGAGTCTGTTGAGCAGAGTGCAAGTCTTACATGCATTATATTTGTTCATCTTTCATTCAGTTGCTTTCCCCCACAACTCCTTTAGTCTTTTTCCTTATATCATCACAAACATAATCCAATGTATTATACACAAATAGATATATGAGAATTATTTTAAAAAGCTGGAGAGGTTTCTATTTTCATAGTCATGATTTAAGCTCCACTTCTAAATTTGTGGCAGTAAGTGGTAAACCTACACCTGCACTTTCACTTGAACTCCTCTGCAGTCTTTGCTGATGCAGTGAAACACTCTGTTGTTATTTTAACCCACTTAAAAGCTAATGTAGTCTGTAGGTGTCAACACCACAATGTACCCACAGGACAAACTATATGTTCAATTTAGCTTTAAAAACTAGGCTCAAAATCTCTTTGTATACACCTATACTTAAACTACACTAACAACGTGGAAGTTTAAACAGTGCCTCATTTTGTATAACAAAAGCTTTTAAATTCTTAACTACTTATGAAACCAACTACAACCAATACATCAAGAGTTCAGCTATCACGTTGCAGGTCAGCAAATACTGGGCAGCACCATACAATGCATTACAAATCAATGTTTCTGTCATCTCTGCTGTTCATTTTTTATTCATGTCTTAGTGCTATAACCATAAGAGCATTAAAATCAGTTACGTCTAAAATACACCAATGAAAGCCTCATTTAACTCGTTCATATCTCTTATCTGCACGAGTCAGACAACATTAGTTTCATATAATAAGATTATCTAAAGTAGATGTTGTGTTGGATCAATGTACTGTGTTTCCATGTATGTCCACTGGACACCAATGTGTTGCAACAGCATGGTAGTTGTTGCTGTACAACATTATGCAATATTTTATTTCAATTCTTCCATGGCTGCGTTGATGTATTCTTCACTTGGGATCAATCATATTAGTAGTAGGATTTAAGCTGCCTCTTCTCAAGAGAGATAAAGAATCTTTGTTGTATGTTTGCTTCCTGTTCAATCAATAAAACAGCTCTTTAGCTAGCTAACAAAATACCAAGATGCATAGTAAGTATACAGGAAACCATAAACGCTGGCCTGAATAAATGTCGGCTACATTAGGCTACTGTATATTACAACCTCCTGCAAGTGATGTATGCATGCAATGCCAGTATATGAATCTCACAGATTGTAAAGCAGCTGAGCATTGAGTTGGCTCTATTGTTGCTCCTGACATACAAAACACCCCATAAAACAAGCTCCTGATGCACAAGTTTTCACATGCTGTCAAAAAGAAAGGAGAATGGGTTCCTCAAAAAATGACATAGCGACAGACGTTTAAACGTTTCAATTCCCCTCTATGTGGTGAAATAATAAGTAGCAGTTGTAACTCATGCCAAGACACATAACAACACAATTACTTTAGTTAATCCCTTCCTACTCGGTTTATCGAATTATGTCAACACGCAAGCATAAGGCTACTTATAGAATACACCAGTAAATAAAAAATCAGGTGTTTCCCGGAAGTCTTTAGCTGCTCTTAAATCGTTTGTGTGTTGTTTCCAGAAAGAGGTGGATCATGAGGAGATGTCAAGATGTCCAATTGTATTCTGAGAAAAAATCCAGTTTTAGCCATGCCATAAAATGAGGCCTTGTTCCCCGAAAGAGAACAATACCTCACGCGGTATTGTCAGTTATTGTGGCTCCTTCAAATCATTGTTAAAAATAGATATGAATAAACTACAAAAGCAGATCCTCATGGAGACATTCACTTCATTGTGATATTTCCTTGTAGATGTATTGTATCATACGTGCTGAGGGATTTAGACATGCACGACACATTTAATGCAGACTTGACCTAACAAGTAAAAATGCATTGTATAGTAAAACCTTTACCCCAAACTGCATACATATTTAATTAGAAGCCATAGGACTGGTGCCTTCCTGACTCAGAGCACACACTCACACACATTTTACTTCAGTCAGCCATTGACTGCAGAGGGATTGTCTCGGAGTGATCGTCTGGTGCCGACAAACAAAAGACGTACAGGGCAGCTGACAAACTGTCTGCAGCTGAAAAAGATGCAGTGCCTGCTGTGAGCTTCTTGTAATGTATTAAGGGAGGTAAAGATCATATACAGAACAACTTAATCTGTAATGTCTTAATATAATCACGGTTAACAGACAAAAAGCCACAAGAGACAGGAAGTTTATTATCTATTCAAAATAACTTGATCTGTTGCTGCTGTGAGAAGGCATTTCATATACACATGCAGGCAGTTATTATTTAAGCTTATTCACTTTCCTACAAACAGTTATTAAATATGTGAAAACTGACTTTTTCTAAAAACACACTGCCAACTGCTAAACCGTCACAGTTCGCTACTAGCTGGAGAACATAGTGGAGAATTTAGCAGCTAAAGATCCAGATGTTTCACTAAAAGTTAGTGAATATTGGATTTACATTTGCCGGGTAGCCAGAAACACAACTCCAAATGTTGTTATGTATCTGCTGGATGTGTAAATAACTAACTGTTTTGTAAATACGTTTGTAAAATGAACTTCTTTTAAAGATATTTTTCAGGCTTTTTGCCTTTTCTTTTTTAGATAGTACAGGAAAAGGGGAGAGAGAGAGGACGACATTCAGCGAAAGGCTGCTGGTTGGATCTGAACCTGGGCCGCTGCTTAGAACTCAAGGTTAGAACATGTGGCGCTCGCACTAACAGGTGAGCTACCTGGGCACCCCTTAACGTTTAAAGCTGGCACTATGTCAGTGTGATGTTTACAGCTTGTTTCTGCTGCCCGGAAGTTTCCAACATATGTTATTATAGGTTTAAAAATTTGGGACAACCACGTCCAGACACAGCTTTTTGTCAAATTGAGTATTCTAGTAGAATAGTTGCTATAATGTCTATTTCAGGTTAATCCTTGCAAAGTGCTTTCAGTGGTTACTTATTGATTTGTAGCTTAGCCTCTTTTGAAGTTGTATTCATTTACCAGTTAGAAAGACAAGAAATGGGTGAGGGGTTTTTGAGCCACAGACGCAGGCAGTGACACTTCCCTGTGCAAACTCTTTTTATATAGCCACTATATAATTCCATACAAATAAATTATTTAAATAATAATAATACTGTGAATCCACTGACATGTTTCAAGCCCTCAGTAAATTTAGAGCAACGTACGTGGATGTCAGTACGCTGCTTTGTAATTATGTCATACATATTGTTCCTTGTATTTGAAATCTTGTCACAGACAAACAGTTGTTTTTTTAAGGCCTTTTGTTTTTAAGGTGTTTCCTCATTGGCCCCCCAGAAACCCCGCAGAGAACTTCAGACCGTGCTACCGCCAACAGTCCCTCTGGTCTAACTAGCAGCATTGTGTAGCCGCATTGTCACACAGCTTCCTCAGAGGATGTCCCATTAGAAATTCTTTGTGTGTGCAAGCATACACACACACACACACACACACACACACACACACACACACACACACACACACACACACACACACGCACACAACCAGACACATCAAGGACTGTTGTGTGTACCAACATGGGCCTCAGAGGATCATCAGGGTGGCGACTGTATTAGGTGGTGAAGTAGAAACAGAGGGAGGAACACGGACAGGACTGCAAGTTAATGGGTAAGGAAGTCACACCTCTGGAGGGTTAGGGTTCAGGAAGTCATGGGCACACGCACATCGACACTTTGTCTTCTGGGTGTACATTTCCACACAGCTAATTGTCTGTCCTTGACTCACACCACTAGTGATTGCATGTTTTTACATGACGTCTATGACCACTAGACACAGTTCACAGAAAAGCCATTTTCTTCCTGCAAGAGTATGTATGTGGTCAGATAACCACAGAGCCCTGTCAGGGGGACATGGAGGGGGAAACATTGATGGTTGAAAAAAAAAGTACAGTAGCTTGGAAAATAGCAATATGGGCCATGATGAATTTACTGTTTATCACACCACAAATCGGACAATAATTATCTGGCTCCTCCGCCTCACTCCCCACCGCTAGGAGACTACTGCAGTAAAGGAATACAGGAAGAAATATGAAATACCTTTTGACATGTCACAGTACGAAAAGCACATTTATAACTAATTAAACTAAACAACTAACTGACTAAATAATAGTGGCTTGCCTCAGTTTCAGTGCACTGGTATTCATTTATTTCTTTTTACAGTAATTGGTTATATTGCTGGTTACTGTAACTTTAACCTTAACTAATAAATGCACCAGATTCCTGCAGTAGGTTTACTTTTGAATTTTGTTTGTTGTTGCAATATTTGATTAACGGTAACTTGTGGTGTTTTTCTGAGTCCCCATTTTGTTCGTCTTGTGCACAAGGACATCAACAGGTGTTCGATAACACACCAAGAAACACAGTAATGCGTCAACAGAGGCAGCGAAAAAGAAGACAGCAAGCTCGTAAACATGGATGCAAACAACGGAGGACTTAAAGATCAGCTTTGCAAATGTTTAATGCATTTTGGTGAGTAATAATAAATGTAAACATAACTTTTGTTTGTATACAAGAACACTACACATGGCTTGCTCTGAACAATATGCAAAGAACTTATATGCAGCCAAAGAGGAAGAATCGAGACGTAAGCAAGTCAACCGTTACCAAAATATCTTTTGAGCATTTACAGTTCATTACAGTTCATTTAGCTGACGCTTTTGTCCAAAGCAACTTACAATAAGTGCAAACAATCATGAGGATACAACTCCAAACAGCGGGAATCTAGCAAGTACAATAGCTTCCAATAGGTTAAATCATGTAAGTGCAGAACAATAGCTTTGAACAAGCCAAACAATGTAAGTGCAACATACAAAGAAGAGAATTTATTTTATTTTATTTTATTTTTCATTGACCGAGGTGCAGAAACAGCATCACCTGCACACCTGAACCAATTTGTCAGGACATATTCCTGTCAGTAGTATATTGAAGTGTTTACAGTACTCTTGTGTAAGTTATGCAAGTTTAAGTAAAACTGAACAAATGACATCAAATTGTTTAAATGTGTATGAATTCTTTTTTTTTTTTTTTAATACAGGAACTTTCCTTTAAGCTTTTGCTTCCTATTTCATTTAATGAGTCGCTGCTCACTCCATTAATGTAGGTGCACAGTTTATCACGGCAACCATTCATCACAATAAACCCTCTGCAAAGAAATATGTGAAGCCATCAGGAAGCAGCTGCTGCAGACCGTCTATGTTCTACATGAAAGGATGTGGTTTGTGCTGTATGTGTCCCAAAAAAAAGCTTCCACCGCAAGTTTCTTCATTTTATGTCCTCAATATATCTTTCTATTATTTCACAAGAATCTTTAAATAAGAAAAGAAAGAGTCGCACCTTCCACTGCAAAAAACGTTTTGTCTACTTATGAATAATAATCACCTTTGTAATAACTTCCAAACCTGCTGAATTCCACCGTTAGGGTCTGAAGTCAAATTTATTTTTGATTTGCTATTTGATTTGAGTCAAACTTAAATCTTTAGCGCCCTCCAGAGGGATGAAGCCGTATCAGGATGGATCGGATGTTTCAGTGAGATTTTATTACTGTGATGAGCCACTGGGTTCAAATGGAGAGAAAGTCAGCAGCAGTAGTTTTGTTGTTATGTGCTTTTAGTCTTATATTCAGATATGAATCAATGTCACCTCAACATCAATCTTAGACATTTAGTCTATTTATTAAATGTCACACAGTATAGTCAGATGAAACATCCTTTTGGATATTCTTTCAATATAAACCATGTCCTTTACAGTGCCACTTATTTTCCACTAGAGGTCAGGGCAAAGAAACAAACGAGCACTGTACGAAGAGCAGCCAATGAAATGATCACTTTAAGTCATGAAAACAAGTCTCAGAAGACAAATGAACTCTCAGTCAATAACAAAACAGCAACACAGTGAACGATCTGACTATAAAGACTTGATCAATAAAGCTATAAAATATCAAAACCACAAGGCCACAAGGCCAATGTGTTTAGAAAGGACTGAATGAGTCTCAGCAGCATGACCATCAGTATCGTTCAATTATTTATTGATCCATTAATATTCCCCAATAAACCACATTACTGTCATGGAAAGATTGCGTGATGCACTATTTACTTTTTGCTCTGGTTCGTGTAATAACTTAATTTAATCTTTTATATTACTGTACATATTTCACATACAATATATCTTTGGAGTAATAATATGCACATTTGCATCGACAATTTTGCCCACATTAAAGACCTGTGTGTTTTTTGTAACTTATTGATTCTGACTCATACTGGCACTGAAATATTGGATTAGTAGTTTTATCTTATTTGATTCTGTGACATATTTAGCATCCATCACAACATGGATTATCCATCTCTGTGTTATCATTCATTATTAATGACACATTTTTATTTCATATATTTCGAAATACAGCAAAGTGACAGGTACTGTGCACCCACTTTAACATTTAATTAACGTATGAAGCTCATTTTACTCACCCTTTTATGGTGACATGGATTTTACATTTAAGATGTTGTGTATGTTCTTGTCAAAAAGCATCTTCTACAGTCACACCTCTTAAGATGATATACACTTCCATGCAGTTAAAATGCAGGATGGGAAGCTAATAAGATCCCACCACTGACACGTTGTTAAGAAAGTAAATATGTTAATCTAATTTATTAATATTCATCCATCAACGCCTAAATAAGCAGGCTCGGAAGGTGCTCAGTGACATCAGACTACAGATCAAAATGGATCTTGATTTAGATCATCTTGACACAGCATTTAAATAAGTGTAAGTCATGAATGAGTTTTATAGTAATACATTCTATCAATGTTTGCGTTTTGTGCTGTTTTGTTTGTGTTTTAAAAAATCCATCCAGGGATATAAATGCTGTGCTGTGAGGTTTTGGTTCATGCTATATACTTATTCTTAAAAAGATAAACATCAAAACATCACATAAAGATTGAAAAATAAAACAAATATTATAACCTACCAGTTTAAAAATAAAGTATTTAAGCAGAAGTAGCATAGTTTTATGCGTAATGCAAAAGTTTAAGAAAATATCTAAATCAAAAAAATCACTGGGTTAAATTTGACCCAATTAGTTTTTTAATATTTTGAACTTTACGCAGTACACAGGGGGAGAAAACCATTTGGTCACCAATCAGAACCTAAACAAAGGTGTTTTTTGATCCAGTGCTGGTATTTGTTTTTATATTACTGTAAATATGGAATAGTTGCAACTGTTTTAATCTAATTTATGTCCTTGTCAGGATCCCCCCCCACACACACACACACACACACACACACACACACACACACACACACACACACACACAACATAATGTAGTGCTTTTACTAAAATAACACTCCCAAAGAAGAACAAAGTTCAACATTTAGTGTCTTTATAAAACAGATTTGCAAAATATAGCCAAGGCTCATTCATTTAAATATGCATAAATAGCAAGAAAATACTTTCTCATTTCAATTCAAATCATTTTTGAACTTCTTTATACACAAATCAGAGATGAACATTATATGAAAAAATGGGGCTGACACCCTCTTGATTTGTTGCAGCAGATAAAACACAAGCATACTGTATAGCTAAAGCGGCATAAATATACATCCTCTGAAAACACATATTCATAAACATTAAAACAAAGTCTTATTCAAGTCTGTGAAATATCAAAGTACACATCTTTGGATGGATGCCTTTTAAGATCAATATATATATATATTTTACATCATCAGCAACGCAACCGTAATTAACACAACCATGGCCAAAAATGTTTGTGTCTATGTACAATAGTGCAGACGAGGAGCTTCAATCAGAACGAGGCAGTGAAAGGATAATAACACATTAGCAAATGTCCTGATTTATTGGACTTCAAGTGGGTTCCCTTTGTTTTGGAATATCGTTAAATAACCATTTTAGGCTCAAACATACTTACGGGACATGTGCCGGACAACGCCCTGCTGTTAGAAAACGTTTTTAATGTTTGTTTGCTTTTTGAAAGTACTTTTTTAACACTTTAACAAAACTCGCTGTGAATTGTTTGGATGAAGGCTTATTCATGCCATTATTTAAATTAAATTGATTTAATTGAATGACCTCCCTTTTGTTATGAGACTGTTATATTAACCCTTTACAATACATTTTTGATTATTTTGTACATGTAATCATGTAAATGTTTTACATTCATCATAGTCACTAATTCAACATTTTAACAACTGCAATAGGTCCTTTTATGATTTATGGATGTATATTGTCTTGCTTATGAATACCTTTCAATATAAAAGCTTCATATTATCTTGTTCCAGAGTACATTGTAGAATTGTGTAGTTTTTGAATGAATAGTATTTTTAGATAAATAATGCAAATAATATATATAACAGCATTCTGATATGTTTTCCTCATCAGCAGTGTTCAACTGTTTGCCTCCTCTTAAATGCTATCAACATATTTGTAAACAATTATTCAACATGACATCTGTGAAATTATTTAAGTCTGTTTTACGGCTGCCACATCAGCAGGCTTCACTTTCACTTTTTAAAAAGGTGCGTTAGCTTCCTGGAGCAGAAAATACACAGAGATTAAAGAGAGTTTCTCTCTTGTCTTTTTGTCTTCTACAGACCACAGTTCATTTGGCCGGCTCAGGGATGGGTGGAGCGCGCTCCAGTCTCATGGTCCAGGGGTCAGAGGTCGCAGCGTAAAATGGAGAGTGGGTAAGCACTTCTTCTCCAGCCAGGGCGAAGGCAAACACTCCCCTCTGCCTCCCTGCTCCTGCCTTCTCCTCCTCTGCAACGTGCTTCCCCTCCGCTCGCCGTTCCTCCCTTCTCTCCCTGCCCGCACCGTCCCCACTCTTAAATCCCAGACCCCTGTTGCCAAGCATCTCCCCAAGTCCGTGACTCTTGACTCCCTGGTATGCAGGGCTTAACCCGTTCTCCTCAAACCGGTTAGTGGCAGCAGTGGGGGGGCACAGGAAGTTGCTGGTGGGTGTGGACCTCCAAGCAGCTGGCTTTCTTCCTCGCCTGGGGCGGGAGATGCGGCAGCTCTGCCTCTTGATGTGTCGATGTAGGTGGTCGGACCGTGTGAAACTTTTATAGCAGTGCTCGCACTGGTATGGACGGACACCCGTGTGGATACGCAGGTGGTTCTTCAGGTCGTAGTTGTGGACAAACTTGGAGTTGCAGTGGAGGCAGATGTAGGGGCGCTCACCTGTGTGCTTCCTCATGTGGATCTTCAGTTTGTCTTGTCTGAGAAAAGAACAAAACCACATGTTTTTATACACTGTGTTGTGGGGAGGTTAACACAGAAATTACAGCATTGCAATTCTTCGCCCCTTTTAGATCTTGTTAAGCACAAGTGAGTTTAAAAAGCCAGTAAGGATGATTTCTCTCCACTGACTACATTGAAGATCTGCTCTGAAGTACAGGTGGAAAATATGAAGGATGTTGGTGAGTGAGATAACACTAATGCACAGAAACCAGCGGAGGGGCTTTCCACTTTAAACCCTTTGATATTCAGATTTGGTGAAAACAGATTAACCTCAGTCAAAAGATCACGGGGGTACTTTTCCGTTAACCCTGCCGTTTTACGTAACCTGATGCTTTGAAGACAAAACTTACAGGAACAGGAAGATCTCTCTGTGTGGCCTATAAATATAAAACACCTATAGTGAAGTAATGATGATGTTATGCTTCACATACCTGGTGAATCGTACTTCACAGATAGTGCACATGTACGGTTTCTCCCCCGTATGTGTCCTCATGTGTCGGGGCAGTTTCCCAGCACCTTGAATGACCTTGTTGCAGATTGGACACTGCTGCGATGCTTTGGGCTTCATCTTCCTCTCCTCCTCCAGCTGCCAGGGAGGGAACAGCGCCCCTAGGTGGGAGGCGGAGCTCAGGAAGTTCAGGTACGACCGGAAGTCGACTTCATCCTTTATCGGACCCAGAGCATTCCCTTCTGATGGCGCTGACCCAGCGTTCACGGTGCTGCCGAGGCCCGAGTTGACAAACCCCTTCAGGAAATTGCCGTGGAGCAGACTGAGCGGGATTTCATCTTTCATCTCCTCCTTTATGATCTCTCTTTTCACAGCTAGATCCAGGGGCCTGGAGGCCTCGACCGGTGCAGAAGAGGGGAAAGCGTGGGGGAGCCGGGTTTGCTGCGAGGCTCCTGCGTGGATATGCTGGTGGTGGCTGGGGTCCAGGAGTTGCTTGGGGAAGGCTGGGAACTCGGCGGCCCACATGGAGGGGTAGAAGCCTGGGAGGAGAGGCGAGAAATTGGCCCTCCTGTCCAGTGTTGACATACGGGGGTAGAGACCCTCCTGGAGGAGAGACTCGATGGAGAAATCCTTCAAAGCACGACTCTCCATACTCTCCTGCAACACAAGACAGCATCATCAGCCTTTTGAACTTTAAAGTATCATTTTTCTCTTTAAAATACAAGATTATGAACAGAAATAACAACATGTCCAGTGAGGGAGCTACCTGTTTTCCTCTCATGGTGTCTGGAGACTGTGACTGTGATGACTCTCTGTGCAGGTCAAACTGCTGGTGGTACGTGGAGGTGCTGGGAGGCGGCGAGTCCCCTCTCCCCCGAGGCGTCTGCTCCCCCCTGCTCTCTGACGACTGCAGTGACCTCTCACTGACATTGTCCTCCTCGTCCTCGTGCTCGTCCTTCCTCGACCCCTCATACTCCTCTTCTTCTTCCTCTTCTTCCTCCTCCTCATCCTCCTCCACATCCTCCTCCTCTTCTCCCTCCTCCCCTCTCCCTCCTCCTCCACCTCCGCCGTCTCCACCCCCGCTGTCCATGATCTCCAGGCAAACGTTGATGATGCAGGGAATCTCCAGCATCTGGGCCGCTTTCAGGATCTCTTTAACGTCGGACGCCGTTACAGTCAGAGTAGAAGTGTAGGCGAACTCCAAGATGGCTGTGAGAGACTCCGGCGCCACAAAGTCGATTTCGTACACCGCGGCTGTGTGATGATGATCCCCGCCATTAGCAGTGCCCACTGTGAAGAGCTTCTTAAAGTACTGGCTGCAGGCGGCCAGAACGGAGCGGTGCGTGCGGTACTCCTGGTCGCGGACGATGAGGATGACATCGCAGAGCAGCCCGTCACGACGCTGCTCATTGAGGCTGCAGAGGACATCACTGCTGTGATTTGGGAAGGGGATACCGATCAGGTCCTCTTCTCTGTGATGAACCATGCTGTTGCTTATCTAGAAGGCAAAAACAGTGAACCGTTTAGTGACAGTTCAATAAGAAGTCGTTCTACGGGTTCCACATTTGTTTTACTAATAGTTTGGTCTTGAGTGTTGTGCCTCTCAAGTAATGGCACAAAACCTGGAAATCTTCCAAAAACCTGCAAGGTCATTCAACAGATAAAACAATTTTGAGAATCCTTCGACTCTTTCATCTGTCTGGATCCAAAAATATTCAGTCTGCCACACAATTCAAAAAACATTCCTAACACATTTACACAGCCCCATTATGAAATAACATCTAGATATGTAGATAAGACTTGACCATAAAGCTTTTAAATATTGCCTCATGTTGCACAATTATTTCTCAAGTCTCGGTAATGAAAGAGACTTTAATGAGACTTCCTGAATAAATAAATCTTTACTAACTAATCAACAAGGAGATATGTCATAAGGGCACCATCTCAGTTTAGATTACTAAAAGGTTGGGAAAAGAGGGAAACATCTGGTTAACTATTGTTTTGTTACACATTGACAGTCTTTGAAATACCTGGAGAATGTTATGCAGTGATTCATTTGAAAGTGTCCCATTTGCTGGCATTTGATGATTATCATTTTCACAATGAAAATCTATATAGTTGTAGTCTCTCAGTATCACAAACATTTTAGTTATCACAGGGATGAAGCAGCTCGTGATTGTTGCGGCGAGTTGGAAGTGCCAACAGGAAGGTGATGAGCTCATGTTAAAACATTGAAGTGCAATAGGTGTAAAATTGATCCACAATTTGAATAGATTTACTCAATCACTGACAGTCTAGCTATATTAAAATGTACTGTAGGCATGCTTGTTTGTGTGCCATCTGTGCAGCAAAGGCAACAAGTGGTAAATACAGCATGTCTCATTTTGAGCAAACATCACATCGGGTAATATTTATTCTTGAATGTGCTATCACGATTTCTTGTATGAGCGTGTTGCGACAATGTGAGTTAGAGGAAACCCATCATCTTGATAGGACAATAAACAGTTTGACACTTGATGATGATGAGTACGAGAGATCTTCTGTGATAATGCGTGTGACGTCCATCCCTCTTGTCTGTCTCTACCAGATATAGGCACGAAGCAAGCCGATACCTTCATTTGAACAATACAGTGTGTGATTGGGATGTGGTGAGAGACGGAGAGAACGTCAAAACAGGTCAGATTGTAGTCTAGATACTGTATCCTGTCAAAATGCTTACTTATGCAGTTTATCCTCTTCACACTTTCGAGGCACACACAGATCTCTATTCGCTTTTCTTAAATCCGTTATGCCATAGCTGCCTGAGTTCCTACCTGTTGATTCAAAGGGCTGTTGTTTACAGTTACAGTGATAAAACTTCCTCTGGCAGGGTGCTCATTCATTCACATCTATGAATAGAGCTTAAACTTAGCCGTCCACACTTGGTGGTCACTGGAGGCATGTGTAGATAAATACTTTGAAGCGGGCCTGCTCACCACAGCTGCATTGTTGACTGGCTCAAAATGGGCCAGAGCTAAAGCCGCACACACACACACACACACACACACACACACACACACACACACACACACTGAGTGTCTTGCTTTTGAGCAGCAGGGGATCACACACGAGAAAGAATAAATAAAAAACTATTTCAGAAAATCCCTTATTTCACCTGCAGGTATAAAACGTGGATACCGATCTTACATGTGGTTTATTCTTGTCGATCTTGTTGCTAGGTAACTGTTGCTATGTTCATGCTATTGATACAGTGTGGTCATAATTAAAATGCCTATAAAGGGGCTGGTGGTATAGGATATAGGCCCACAGACCTACACAAAACTACCTACGATGGGAAAACTGGAATAAAAGAGTGTCAGAGAAAGTTGCCAGTTGATTAAATGATATATATAAGAAACGAATAATGAATAATGAATAATGAAATGAAAGTCCGGTAACACATACGGCATTAAAACTTATTTCACTGATTGCGTTGTGCAGATATTGCCTCTGCAACCACAGAATAATATCCTTTTTCTATTGTATTTCACACCACGTGTACAACAACCATGAAGTAATAGCCTGGGTAAAAGGTGAGAGAATCTCCAGTGAGGGAGTAAGGGAGAGATCAGATGGCCCTAAAAGTTCCCTAACAGGTTGCACAAACACCAGCGGAGGGCCCCTCCCTATAACAGCCTGCCAAGGCAAACAATAGTGCTGAGCTTGGAACAACACCGAATGGATAAGAGGGAGAGAAAAAGAGTCTGACTGGGAGGGCTTGGCAAACCCACTGTCATTCGTTTGCTCTTGATCCATCCCACCCACTCCTGGAACTATGAGACACGTGCTGCTGTTGCTGTTTGTTCGCCTGGTGCCCCAGCGAGCACCACTCCCCTCTGTTCCCACTGTTTGCCTGCTACTAGCTAGCACTAGCTCTTAGCGGCCGGCCCCTAATTACAATGTGGAGAGGATCTAAGGAGGATGTGCCACATAGACAGGGAGGGGAGGAGGGCACAGCTTTCCCACCGCAAGGCCCTGGAGCGACATTTCATCAGCCAAACAGCCTTAACCCTTTCCACCCCTCTACCCCCCTCCACCCATTGGAGCAGCTAGGGTGGGGACGCCTTGTGAAAGGCCTCTGATAATTACTGTTTAAGTCATTTGGCTCCATCTTACTCTGCCAGTAAAGTCATGGATGGACAATCCAACTTTTTCTTTATTGATAAAACTGACTCAGTAAATGAGTGTCAGCCTATAACAACTGATATGTCTTCGGAAAGGTTTGTGACCAAAATGCTGAATCTTTTTTAAATGAATTAATGGAGTAATGGAGGAATTGACTTTTGTTTCTTTAGAGTAGCCTGCAAACTGCCATTATTAGCAGGAGGTGACACGCATTTGGAATAAACACATAGTGTAAATCATGTTTTGTTGCAATCATCACCTATTTGTGTTTATCACACATGCATCACTGAATTAATTTACCCAACAGGAATTTCAGTTCCATGCGTGAGAAGTATTCATACCGAGCTCAGTATCAGCTCAATTATTAAACTGACCTCTAATGGACAGTCTTGCCTTTCTGTCTGTCTCTCTTTCCGCCTGCCTGTACCGGCCATGTCTCCTCTCATGCCTCACTTAGTCACTAACACTTTCAACTCAGCACTCCCACCCCAAATTATGTGTCACCTCCATTCAGTGTCGTCTTTCTCCCAAGAACTTCATCTGCTTTCCGAGCTCTGACCACCCCCACCACCACCTCCTCCTAATCAGTTTCCTCTTCCTCCTCCTCTCTCTGTCCCTGTTGCACCTGTATCATCATTATGCCCAGAGTAGAGCGGCTAACTTGTCCCCAGCCCTGACCTCTCAGGCCACAAATCAGCAGCTAATGTCCATCTCAACCCTTGTCACAGGCAGACACTAATTTGGCCTGTAAGCTACAAGACCCGGAGCCTAGTTTACCCCTGTCAGGCCAGTGCATCCACCTGACCCACATGCTAAATCACCAGCAGCCGTAGTTTACCCCTGTCACCAACTGCCTTTCGCCAACACGTCACACATGGACAATTGCACGGCCCATAATTTATAGTATTGACAGCCAAAATTCACCCCCTTATTAGGAGAAGACATTTATTTGACCTTCCGTGAGAGCGAGTCCATTATCACCGGTAACACAGCAATGCACCTGTTTCTCCAGGAGACACTTCCTTGGATGGAGTTTTAAATGACAATTGTCTGCAGCCTATAGGAGGAGGAGTTTTTAAATCTTAATTGCTGTCAACTTGAGCAGGTGTACAGTATATAATGGCAGTAACATAAAATGGGTTTTTATCTTTGCAATAATGATGAAATTTCGAAGCCAAATTTGAGCATTTAACTGCAAAAGTTTTGCTTAAAAGTTGAGGATCGATTATTTATTGAAAGTTTACACAGAGTTTGGTGCACATTTATTCCACATTTACACTGTTATGAAACAGATGTTGTTTTAAGGAAATGATTGTGCTGTCATACACATTCAAGTACAGACTGACTTATATTAAATATTATTATCATTTTGTTTGAAAATCAGCCTGCGACTTCAATATATTTCCTAAAATCTAGAACCATAAATCTCACTTTAAATAACAGATTATTTTATTCAAATGTTTCAAAAAAGTGTAGCAATAAAATACAAATTTTCACCTAAATATTCAAGAATTTATGCTTTTAATTAATACATAATTTGTATTTATTAGAAGGACAATAAAATTAAAAATGTACAGACAACAAGACCAAGTGACTCGCTCGGCTCCTTAAAGAGCGTGTTGGCACTAAGTGTCATCTCTCGAGCCTTCAGGGGGGCCCACAGCTACACACCATTATCTCTCTTACGCCCAAAGTAAACAAAAGTTTAGGGTTCGCTGTAGAATATCTGTTCAGTGATTAAACATATTGCTTCTAGAATTTCTGCCATCTAACGGACAGATTTTTAAAAATGATTCTACATCACCTTATGTTTCTCTGCGTCTCTATTTGGACTGAATAAAGACCTCTAAATGAACAGAAGAATGGTACAATAAAACATTTAATTAAATACATTTTAGATTATTATTACTGTTTCAAAGTTAAGCCATGGTTAAAAAAGTAATATCTTTTGGATTTTTCTTATATTCAGAAAAAGAAAAACGGTTCAGTAAGAAAAGTTCTGAGCCTTCATTACACTCTGGCAGGTGCAGGTTAAAAAGAGTCTGTAGCTTGTGAGATATAATCAGTCAATGTGTGAGCAAGCAAACTTGTAAATGATTATGTATTTCCTGTCATAGTTTATGAGACTGTTAAATATGTGTTTAACTACACGTACTCTTTTGAAGTGACTTAATACGTTTTCCAGTATCTGATATACCAGCGACACAAGTATAACCTTATTTTACATTTCTATATACCGCTGAATTCTCTATATTTTATTCTCCACGTTCACTGAAGTACATCCTCCATTTTTAACAATTGTTCTAATTGAGTGACTTTAGAATTCAGTGAGTACAAACACATCTTAACACGTGAATGATAAACAGCAACTGGTAAACAATTTTAATGGTAATACTGGTCATGGCATTTTAACTACATGAGGTAAGAGGGCTATAAGCTGACTGACAACAAGCCTGTTGTAAACAGTAATTTACAGCTCACGCTCAAATCCATAACATGTTTTTATTTTGTCCCCACTCACAAACATCCCCTTTATCTTTATGAATTACCTGAGCATCTATTTTGGATTTAAAGCAGAATGTCATATAGATATGGAATATCTAAAAGTGCAATGTATAATTACCGTTGGAGACAAAACACATACTTAAGTCCACTTAAACTACTATGTTTGACATTTCCAAGACGTGCTGAGATGCTATAAACGCTGATGCTATTTCCAGAATTTTACAGCACAATATTTACACTACCGCCTAAATAATTACATGAGTCATTAAGTGACTTTATTGACCTGTTTGCACCTTGTCAGGCCTTTATGGTGTAGAGCAGTAGGCTGCAACACTCACATAAACACTCTTTACACAGGAACACTAAGTGCTGCACATGTGCTCCCTGTAACATAATGCACAAGTGCAAGCTTGTTCACTCAAATACACTCCGAAACAATGTGACAATTTTTTATGGACATATACGCACAGACACACACCCATGTGCATACTCCAAAACTGGCTTACACATAAATTCACACATGTCTTGATACGTTCCCCAGCATTCCACAGCTTTCAGCACCCATCACCTACCGTGCCTTCAGTTTCTTGATTCCCCTCACGTGTCTTTGTATTTCCAGACTACTAAGAGGCTCTGTTGCTCCTCGCTTGACCTCTCAGCATTGCCCTTTTTAATTGACACACAGCTGCCTCCCTCTTTGCCAGTCTGTCAATCAGTCAGCCCGGCAGTCAGTCCATTCACAAGCTCCTCACAGCGGCCACGGATGCCCATTCACAAAAATAAATAAAAAAAAACACCCAAGAAGGAATATCCAATGGTGAGAAGCAAAAGCAGCGCAAGAGAGGAGAGCAGAGTGTGATTCTTGGGTCTGTCTGTGTAGCAGAGTGGCTAGTGTGGAGTTAAGAGTCAGGCTCACTGTTGTGTGTGGCTCATGTAGGACGAGCGAGAGAGTAAGAGGAAGGGAGGGAGGGCAGCAGCACTGCGCTGTGGAGATGTCGCACCACTAGTTTTTATAGCAGGGTGGGTAGCTGGAAGATAATAATACCCCATCCTCCTCCACAACACAAGTTTAAGCGCACTGTGTAATAAGCCCATGGCGCAGACACCCTCTGATTTAGGTCAGACAAAATGAATTTTTAGTTGTGTTAGAGTGAATTTTTGGTATAAAGGGACCGGGGCAAAGAAACTCGCAGGGGTTGTTTGGGGAGACGGAGGGAGGGTAAAAAAAGAAAAGCAGGAAGAGAGAGAAAAGTTGGAAAACTATTTTGTGCACCTCTGTTGGTTAGTCTCAAGCTGAGAGGACTAAAAGTAGTCGCACAGACGCAGATCTCTGGCTCTCTTAAATACACAAATCAAAAGTAAATGATATAAATAAACTAAGATTTAATAAACTCTTTAAGACCTCTGGCAATGTATGGTTTAAGACAAGCAACGAGGTGCACGCTGGGCGAGTGTAGCCCCCATAAACACTCAGTCACAACAGACTAATTACTGAAAACACATTAACACACTTTGCTGTGTGGCATCCAGAACCCTATAACACTGGCTGATTCAGTCAGTGGTGTAAATTTGAGAGGAAATATTTCTTAAAAGCTGACTATATCTGAGACACAACTGAACAGATCTGACAGAACTGAACCACAAGCGCTGAAAAATACCACAAGCAAAGCAGACTTATTTTCCTTTTTGTTGAAACATCTTTAGTTTTTTTTTTAACCAAGGTTTCATAAACCAGGTTGAAGTGAGCAGAAGGCCAACTTTAAAATTCTTGCTTTGAGTCAGAAAGCCGCCGAAGCAGGGTAACAGTTGGTGAGCACACCACCACCTCTATCTGGAGGAGGAGGATGTTTATGCAGAAAGGAGTAGAAATAAGACTTCAGTGTAGAAGAAGAAGAAGAAGAAGAAGAAGAAGAAGAAGAAGAAGAAGAAGAAGAAGAAGAAGAAGAAGAAGAAGAAGAAGAAGAAGCCTGTTCAGCAGGTGTTTGGGGAGATATTCAAGATACCGAGAGTTTTCTGTCACAAAACCTTCAGGTCACGAAGCATGGCTTACAGTACTGCTTCCTCAGGTTGTGTCAAAGAGTGCGTGTCTGTGTTTATGACACAGCAAGAAACAGAAAGAGAGAAAGAGAAGAGGAGAAAGAGTGTTACTTTTGCTTTCACAGACAAGCCAAATGTTATGACAGCACATTCACAGGATCTGAAACAGCCATTGGACTTTCCTGCATGACTTCATAAACCACGCCCTTTGTAACACTTGATTTTTCTTTTTCAATTAATTTAGCTTACAGCAATAAGGCTTCACCGCCTGAATGAACTGTTTTCCCCGACAGATCTAAAAACAAAACAGCGGTACGGATAATAAAACTACATTTAAGAATCAGTGACAAAGTGTCTTTCATTCATGAAGGTAGAATGTGCAGTCAGCCTTTGTTATCTTAGTGGTTACCAGACCTTCAAATCTACTAAAATATTTCAAACCATGCACAAATCATAACTGACAATCAGACTGTGAAAGCAGTCAAATTGTGTTGAGTTAACCTCCACAAACAAGTAGACATCAGAGTGTACATCAGACTGCTATGCCCACTTCCCTTTGGGGAAAACATGGACTAAAGCAAACCGCAGCCCATGCCCGTGGTTTACACTGTTTTGTACAGGGTGAGAGCTGAGGCCAGCTCACATTGGCATCTAGTATATATAAACAGGGTTAGCCACTAACTGCTAGCAGGCCAGCCAGACGGCCAGAAAAACAACATTTGCCATCTTATAAGATCGGCTATATATTCTAAACAGGCCGCTGCCGTCATAGCAGCACACTGTAAGTGGTACCTGCGTGTATCGCTTTGTTCTAAACTCTGTCAAACTGCCATCGGCCATGATGGAGATTAACCCAGTGGTCTGACGGCGCAGACATGCAGTGTGTAATATACATTGATTTGCTCTGCAGCACCTTTTGGGGTGTACATTCAAAAGACCATTTACAATGTGCACACAGTGTAGCATGTCTAAAAGGTAGATTTACAAATCCAAACTATTCCCCATTCAAAATTGATTCTGGATTCAGTACACACACAGAAAGGCAAACCTAAGACAGAAGGTAACATTTGTTCATGCTAAACTTGCAAACAAACACTTTTTTACTGAAGAGTTTTTAGTATTATTACATTAAATGTTGCCTGTTACATAAATACAGCTTAGGCTAGCTGCCTTTTTATTTCTCAGAAACGCACTAATGTTTAACACAACTTTGATACAGTAGCAATATTTAGGTCCCGGGAGTCCAGATAGATTTTGAATATAATTTTTGAATTGATTTCCCCCCTCCCCTAGTCATTATGCTTGCAACAGTTTTATATATTGTAATGCAATCGTGAAATCAGTTATATGATTGTCTAATAAGAAAGAAAATGATCTTGGTTTTTCAGTGTTTTTATATTTCACGCTAAATATTATCTCCCCCGTCATTAGCGAGTGTGCTAACAGTCACAAAACACGATGATTCAAGGAGCTGAGGAAGAGTCATCTGTTTTGTCTGTCTTTCTGTCTGGCATCTCGACGTACCTGTTTACTGCCACCTGCTGCGCCCAGCAGGATACACATATCAGGGCACCAGATTGGCACTTTGGAGGGGGGATGGGGTGTGAAGCGCCATTACATGTAGTTGGTATCATGCAGACTTTGATGCAGTAAGATTTCTCTCAAGAAATTGAGAATTCTTTAGAATATCTTAGACTCTACTGTAGCAGCAATGCAGCCTCATACATACGCTCATGTGCATGTGACAGCCAAACAAAAGGACTCACTTACAGGCTTTTCTTTATGAATTCAGTTCCTTGAAGCTTGAGACCTGCTGGCCCTTAATGCTTACTTCTTAATGCTGTTAATATTAGTCGTAGAAAATATTTAAGGAAGTAAAGGTTTTCCCTTTACTACACACTCTAGCAAGGGGGGAAGCAATAACAGTATAAATGTGGGCACAACAGAGACTTTCCTTCCAAAAAGAAGGATTTCATTTCAGGAAGTGCCTCAAACCCTTCGTCACTTGATGCTCAAGTGATGAAGCTCGTAGTGTTTACAGTAGGACTCTCGTCTGAAGAAGAAGGAAGTCAGGTGACTTGTTATAGAGTGACAAAGTCTGCGTAGCTACGAGGTCGGGGGTTCACGGATGAATCAATGAAACATGCACTTTAACACGGTAGACACCATGACCACGATGTCCCCCAACCTTATCCACGTGTTTATTATTGTAACCATGACGACGACTGTCCCCTAACCCTTAACAGAGTAATCATTTCACTTCATAAAATTGGTGAATTTTTCAACATTGTTTTTCATGGACAAATGATGTTTTTTGTTTGTTTCATTTCGAGGACTTTTTTGGGGCATTCATATTCTCAAAAGTGTCAGGAGCAGTTCAGAATGAAAAGAGAGAGAAGTTCACAACAGGTTCGAAATTAAGTGGCAATGTGTGCATGGCAAAATAAGGTGGAAAAAGAGCAGTACTTGTCAGGCATTCACTGGATTAATAACTGTAGAGACAGACTAACACAACAAGCCTGACGTATGCCCTTTACCCTGGTGTGTCGGAGCAGAGGCCAGGTGTGGCCTGGTGTGGGAGAGAAGCAGGAAAGGGAGGCAATCATCCCTCCACAGTCCAGAGATAGAGCATCGCAGCAGCCTCCCAGCTCTACACCCCTGTCTTCAGTCCCAAGGACGGAGACAGACACACAAACAGACGCAATGTTGCTTAAACACAAAGGGAGGCAGGCATGTGTGCCAACCTGCTGTACACTCTGCCTCGCTCAATCCCAGAGACACACACCTATCCGTCAAGTCATTAGAACTCACCTTGGAGCATGCCATTCGGGGGAGTGAGGTGAGGGCGTTTCCTTTCTGCTGTCTGTCTGTGTCTTTAACTTTCTCTTGTTTTGTCTCCTTTTCAAACATCCTAATCAGTATTGGAAGATTTGCCAGAAGGGAGGTAAAGTACACAAGCTGCATATTTAGAGCTGCGATTACTGAAGGAGACAGAGTTACAGTTTCACAGGTGGCTGTAATGCGTTGTATGAACTCACTGCTGTGTGTGAGGATAACTTGAATGTCTGTGTCTAATGTCTGTGGTGATTATTGTTAAAGACAAATATGATTATCACCTCCGCCGACGAAGTTGTGTTTTTCATTCGGTCTGCAGCAGGATTACGGAAAAACTACTTTCCCGATTCTAGTGAAACTTTGTGGAAGTGTGTAGGATGGGTCAAGGAAGAGGCAATCAAGTTTTGATGCAGATACACACAACTTTGCGAGATTGGGTATGGCCTTGGCGGAGGTCTGCGCTGCTCGAGTGCCCTTCCAGTTCCTAGTTCTCTATGATTAAGGCCTCTTTTATTATATATAAATGTATTCTCAATCTGAAACTGCAAACTAAATGTACAAAGGAGTCAAACCTCCCAACCTCTTCTCCATGTCACTGCATTTCAGTATTGTGTTCATTTCATTTGCTTGTGTGAATATTTTTTGTGTGTGCTTGTTGGGGTCGTGGGGTGAATGAGGACAACTCCTTATGGTGATAACGAGAAGGAGGCCAGCCTCTGTCTGCCCTCAGGTAGTGTGTGTGTGTGTCTGTGTGTGCGCATGTGTATGTGTGTGTGTCAGCAGGAGAGCCCTCGGGCACTCTGGCACCTCCTAATTAAAACCAGTCAGGCTGCAGGGCAGGGGAGACAGATGCCTGTCATGGCACACACATACATACACACACACACACACACACACACACACACACACACACACACACACACACACACACGCATGCACAAGGTGGTGGACCACATTCAACCACATGCACACTCACAAACACACAAGTGTGATGTGTAGGTCAGCTATTTTCGGACTCACACCCACTCAGGTATCACACAGGTAACTAATCTGTATGTGACCCAAATGACAAAAGACAAACAGTGAAATCAACATAATTCATGTTAAGACAAAGAAGATTTTGACGAACATGAATGTTTTTGTTAGCTGACTGGCATATACACGAGAATCCATTACTTATTTTCGGTGGTTAGCCTTAGGTTAGAACTAATATGGCTAATTTGGGTTATATTTAGTTTTATTCCTACCTGAAACCTGCTGCAGTATGGCCAACTTGTTCACCGGTGACACACACCAAGCGTGCCTCACACAAACACACACACACACACACACACACACACACATACACACACACACACACACACACACACACACACACACACACACACACACACACACACTCTCACATGCAGTTGTGACCCATAGTCGCTTCCTGATTGACACATCTCTCTTTCTCCCCAGCACAGAATGAGACATAATTGTGCTGAATGTCTGTTACCTGCCGAGTCTGTCACATGTTGTCTCTGTTCCCCCATGTACGGCCCAGAGCTGCAGGCGACCACATATAGTACTTAGCAGGCAAACTGCTGTTTGTCTGGGGTGGGTGGGTGGATCAAGGCATGCTGCTCTCCTTTCTCTCCCAGTGATTAGATAGCATAAGCAGGCCAGCTAGTCTAACCCACACACTCATGTCTCTAAAACTGCCATCCAGCCCCGCTTTCTCTCTCGCTGCCTCTCACACACAGGTGGGTGGACCCACTTATTCAACCCAGATCTTTCTTTTAGACATTATGAAATCGTGCTCTCTTTTTTTTTCTTTCCCTTTCTTCTTTTCTTCATCTAACACCCTGATGCTGAATGACATTCGACTCTTATGTTTCCTGCAGATCTGTTCTACAAAGTAGAGCGTTAATTTTCTAATTTACTGGCTGATAATTATGCCTGACGACCAAACTGAGAAACATGTGTCTTTGCACTTGTCACTCGGCTGAGGCTAGGTGGGTTGCCAGTGGTTACAGAGGCCTATTTTCTATTATCTAGGTAACATTCAGGAAACACCCACAATTTGTATGTAAAATTCTTCATTGCACAAGCACAATACAAATTGTGGCCGCCACCGACATTTCAGATGTAGAAATGTATGACAAATAAATATTTCTCAGATGACTTTGACCCTGCTGGGGAATACAAAACCCCTGTTAGAGACATTTCCACTTAGATTTAGTCAAGATAATGCTAATATAACTGCTGTAGTGTTCAAAGGAATTCATGAAATAAAAGGTCACATTAAGGGCAATTAAGGTACACTTTAAAATAGAAATATACCTAAAAACTAATGTTATGTACTGATGCAAATAACTCGTTTTTCCAGGATTTTGTATGCAAATCAATAAAAACATAAACAAATTTCTAATATTACAAAAGGCAAGCTGTAGTTTCTCATAGCTGTTAGAGACGAGATTTTTGCTCTTAGGTGACGTAGCTGTTGAAGTATGTGAACATAATCATCAATCACTTTATTAAAGAAGAAAACTCAAATGTGATGAAAAGCTGCAGCAGGGGCAGAGAGAGGAAGACATGGAGGAAATGGAGAAATTGTAAACGGAAAGAAAGAATATAGCTTAAAAAGCAGAGAGGGTGCGATCGAGCCGACCTCTGGAGTGCGAGCGCCTGCCTCCCTGGCTGCTTTGTCATTCGAGCCAGGCGCTGTGTTTCGTGAGGAACTCAAAAGTACACAAATCCCACAGAAGGAGCTTTTTTGGCAGGGCTCGGGCCTCCCACCCACGGCAGCCTCTTCAAGCCTCCTCCCATCCTCTATTCATCTGTGAGGGGCGGCTTACTCACCCAGCCCAACTCGATCCTACGGAGGAGGGCGGACATGCTCACATGCACGCACAAACAGCTACTTGGCCATTGTATACATACAAACTCACATGTTCTCATCAACCTGAACTTTAGCAGGGGATTTGAGGTTAGCTGAATGGATGTACTTGAAAACACTGGTTTTTAGACAACTATGACAAGTAGACATCTCAGTCATGGGGGGTGAAAGCAGATTGTGTTTCCCCGTGTAGATGCTGTTACATGGGCATGCCCACACGCTGTCAGGTGGGAAGAAGGCGTGTGGACTCATTCACTCTGTCAGTCTCATAATGAACACATTGCATCAATTTGCAATTATTTAGATATGTCCTTATTCACTCGACACATTCATCCACCACTCTTAAGTTTCTCGATTGAGTGCTTTTGCGCTCTCACACACATTCACCCACTCTATAGGAGAACCTTTTGTTCAAATACAATCTCAGTTCCTTTATATTGAATATTGGCCATATATACAGTATTCTATAGGTGAGATTGTACAAACATGAAGGAAACAGTGCCTCAGGTAATGTTTGATAAACACACCGATGTAAAAGAGGCCCTTTAACAAAAGAGCTGCAAGGATCAGGTTCAATTGAGATAATCCTAGAGAGCGAGAGAGAGAGAGAGAGAGAGAGAGAGAGAGAGAGGCAGACAGGGCTGTAGTTCAGGGCGTGTGACGAGAGAAGGTGTGGAAGTGTCTACTACACTTTATCCTCATCTAACCGCCTCTGTGACAGGAACAGAGCTCTATAGGTTTTTATTAAAGCTTTCAGGCGTGATCTTGTCTGTTCTATACAAGCTCCTTTAAAGTATACTCTATACTACAGTATATTCAAGTAAAAAAAGGATTCAGTTTTGCTACCTCACAGCTACACATTGGCCTATTAGAAACTAGCTTTTTGTTTCTAGTTATACACGAATGATCCTTTACGTGTGCCTGTGAGAACAACGTGCCACTTAGGACCTTCACCTGTTGAGAAGCTGTGTTGTGAATTACTGCAATTAGTATAATGTTAGATATAAATGTTAAAATGTGTAATCATTTCCAATTTCTTTGAAGCCACAAGGCTCACTAATGTAGGACACTGGACATACTGTATAGCAAATTCTGATAATTCTACTAATCATTCAATTATAGTTTCTCAGATTTGAAGATGGAACAATGCAATACCTTTATCAGCGTGGTACATTATCACCTTTTAATAATACTCTTAAAGCTTTACAGTTGCTCATGCTATTAGATGGGGGGGGGGTGGTCACAGACAGGAAGTAATCTTAAATGTCACACCTCTACCCCCACATGTGTTGCACAGAGAAGCTGCATCTGAAGGGAACTTGGTCACTACCTAATGATGACTTCTTCATCTGAGAACGAAAGGAGAGAATTTCAAGATAGATTCCCGGAGGACAGATGTCCTCCCGTTTGTCACGAACATGTCATTTAAGAGATGCGACATGTATTACATGTATTCTTACAAGCACTCAGGCAGCTTCTAGATGCCCTAATCATGAAATAAAATATGTAAATCGTGGAGAATAAATCATCGTGTCGTTATACAAGCTGCTGGTGTCATAACAAGTAAAAGTAAAAACATTATATCAGTCTTTCAATCTCTTCCAGCTTTGTCATGCTTTCACTTGCTTCCTCCTCAGTGGCTGTTATGTGAAGGGGGAGGCTTTCATTGTGAGCACATCTGTTGCGAGACGTACACACACAGGAAAGTTTCTGAACAGCACCGAGAAGAGCTGAACATACCTTCGTCTTTTTTTTAAAACTGTATGTCCTATTATACTTCTTTTTTTAGATGTGAAGTGATTTGCAACTTGAAATGGTAATGCAGGGGAACCTGATTCTACAAAAGGTCAGCCATCCTTTAGTCTGATTCTGGCGCTCGGTGGGTAGTTGACAGTTCTGGCATGCTTTGAAATTTTTCCACAACACACAGAAAATATGAACCTCTCATTATCACTTTTTTAAAGATATGCAAAAATAGTAGCACAATGAAGAAGAAAAAAAAGCAGAAAAGAGAGTGAAAGAGACAGTTAGATGTTACTGACCTTTTAAGAAGAGAAGTTTTGATTTCAGTTCCTCTCTAGCGCACTCAGTCGCTGTCAGGAAACTCAACTCTGTCTCAACACTGGCAGACTTGTGAAAGTGAGAGCAGGCGAGATAGAGACTCAAATTTGCTCTGAAGGTGTGTCTGTGATTTGGAGGAGTGAAAAGGTACCACGAAACGGTTATCTAAGAAACACAACAAAACAAAAACTGCTACACCCACCAGCCTCAGCCAACACCCCTCCCTCCACCTAAACCAAAAGTATTTGGCAGCGTTCCCTACAAGTCCACCTGTGCTTAGGGGAGGGGAGTGACGTGCACTCGCACTCACTGGGCCAAGCCTAAAAACCTGCTTGCGAGCCGGGACTGGGTGGTATAGTTATGGCTGGGAATAGGCAGAGCGGAGCCTTGGTGCTGGGGCTGGAGGTAAGAGGGGGTGGAGGACTGCTGGTAGGCCTCCCCAGAGATGAGGCTTGAGAGCTGGGGCAAAGGTCAAGCCAGGAGCAAGACCTGGAAGCACTAAAAGTGGTTGTAAAACAGCCAAACTGTGGCTGATGTGCAGCTGGATGACTGTGCTGTGATTACAGGAAAATAATTGGGGAATAGGTATTTGCAGTATAATGCAGGGTTGAACCAGTGGGTGGGTCATTGCCTGTGCCAAACAGGAGCTAGAGGGGGTTCATATCAGGTATCGAACAAAAGACATATCAGGGGAGAAATGAAAAGACTCGAGGAAAGGTTGTGTGATAGAGAGTCTGTGACAGTATCTGAGTGTATTTGGGTGTGTGCTTCACTGTACCAGCTCGTACCTGGCACGACGTAAGAACCATTGTGCTGTTCTGAAGCCCATTATGCAGCGTAATGTGAATATAATAAGAGGGTGTAATCAGTAATTGTAAATGCTGCTGAAAGTGTCATATCAGGTGATACGAGAGCAGATACCATGGGGTCTAATGATTCTCAAACACGCTCCTGAGAAAAGGTGATTTTGTGACATTTGGCCGGTAAAGTAATGCATAATACTGTATTCTTTAGCAGCTAGTGAATTAATTAGTGAAATAAGGCTTAGGTGCATTTATTTACATTTTTAAAATGAAGTGTGGAAAATGGATGCTTGTGAAAAGCAATCAAAAACTAATTTAAAGCAAAATATATCAAATGACAATCAGAACTCTGCGACAAAGTGAAAGGCGTCACTTGTAGGGATGAACCTGCAGATATACAATTCAATTGTACAATACACCATTATTTAGCTGTTTGGCACTTAACTATACCGTTTGACTCTTATACTGTGTCAGATATTCGGGAGTTGGTAGAGCACAGCAAAGTGAGAGTGAATAGATATAAAGTTTCCCATATTAGTTTAAAGTGTTAGCATGCTAACATTAGCTAAAAAGCACTAAACACAGTACACAAGTACAGTTGAGGCGGATGGTAATGTTATTTAGTTTTGCAGGTATGTGATCATAAACCAAAATATTGGACACATTTTGACCCGATGAAGTATCGTCAAAGTGATTACAATCACGTCATCCTGAGGGGAACAAGACTGTGCCACATTTCATGATAATTCATTCAAAAGTTGTTGAGACGTTTCACTAAAAACAAAAATGTCAGTCTCGGTGGCGCCACAGGAATAGCCAGTGGATCTCCAAAGTAGAATGTCTGGACAAAATGGAGTTTGTTAAACAATAAAACAAAGCCCTCTAAAATTCATTCAAATGAAACAATTGTCTCCCAGCTCATATGTTGATGAGCTGGGAGACATCGTGCACTGTGCACTGCTGTGAGGTAAAAATTGCAAATCAATGCGCAGGCATAATGTGGTCTTGCATAAGAGAAGGGAAAATAGTTGTGCTTCCTATGCAAACCGTGCCATCAAGGCATCACACAGAGGTTTCTCCGATTTCATACAGGACACTACATGATACAAATACAAGAGTTCATTTGACATGTTGTTCTAGAAACCTTTGAGTTAGATCAGGGTTTAAAGCAGCTAAATGTAGACCTCAGCACATTCCAATGTGAGTAAAGATTACAATAGCCCTGCCACATGTCCTAGTCTTTTGCAGGATCTTAGAGCCCAGCCTCAAGTACAACACATTTGTTTAAATATATACACACCCAGCTGAGGTTTAATCATGTTATCTCCTGTCCCGTACAAAGTCTACTCAGTCAAAATGTTTGAACCGAGTGACACTAGGTTACAACAGGGCAGAGAAGCAAGTGTAAATCCTGCAACACTACTTTAGTTTTTTGGGTTAAAACCTGAATAATCCATGATGGAGTCTGTTTCATTCAGGAAAGGTTACTTAAGATTGTGCATTGTTAAACCAAATGTAGTAAGGGAACTTTAGAGGTGCTGGTAGGTAGAGTGTGTTACTTTTGGACAGAGCCAGGCCAGCTTTGTCCACTTCTTCTCGTCTTTATGCTAAAATAATTTCATTTTGTAACTTCAAATTCAATTTACAGATATCATTTTTGAAGCCAGATGAGTCCCATGAGTAATGTGTTTTGAGATGACAGCTCTAGAGTTAGTATTCTGTCTGTTTTATATCAAATAAACCCAGAATGAAGGATCTATTAGATCTCTACAGAAGCACACAAATACAACGTCTTCAAACTTGTTCACACAAAGTCCAATCATGAATCTTTGATAACGTCCTGGACTTACTCTCATACTGTACCTCGAGAACAACATGATGAGGTGGTTCACAGTCATTAGCATAAATCTGTTGGCAAGGTTTACCACCTTGTTAATTACTGGGGCTTCTCAGAAACTTAAGCAAGAGGAGACACATCAAGGGCAGTGCAGCAGAGCAAAGGCAGACCTTTGAGAAATTTTAATTTCTAGCCAAATTAAAAGTGAATAATCTTCTTTCTTTTTTTACGGCGTGCATGAATATTAACTCCAACACTGGTTCGAATCAAGACTCTTAATTATGTCTCTGAGTGTGTCTGCTAACCTGGTGTGTTTTTGTACATTAAGCTGGGGTCCATTGTGAATACAATACAGAGAAAGGCTTACAGTACACAAAGCAACAACTCTAAGTTACACCCACATGCTTCTGTTGCTTTCATCCTGCCACCTGTGGAGTGGGTGTGACCATCCAATCCACCAAATCTGTCAGATAGACCTGTTTCTGCTCGCGGGCCATGTTTTGAAGGATGGAATCTGTTTCGTGGAAAGCTTTTGTTGTGTTGGGAGATTTAGTGTTATGCTGTATGCTCTTCTCCTCTCCCCACATAGGGATACAAAAAGAATGTAGTTGTGTGAAAAATCATTAAGTGGTGGTCATTTAGTACTGTGCTCTGACAGAGACATGTTAAAGGCAAGCTAATGATGCTTATAGATTAAAAGCAGACAGTTTATAGACAGTATATATTGTATGTTATGTTGAAGATAATTGGTAAAGTTCTGTAGGACTACTGGTCTTTGGTCAGAATTTTTATTTTATTTCTTAGAACAAAATGGTAAATTCTTCTGGCATCAATAACAGTCACAGTTAATAAGGTGCTAAATATGTTAACAGAAAGTAGAGTTTTATTGATAATGAGAGAAATGCAACGTGTGTAATTATTGTAAAGGCCCAATGGAATTAAAAATGCGTCTTCCATTGTCTATTGTTCTTCTATCCGCTACAATGTCGAATGTATGTCCACCTTTCTCTCTTCCTGTAAAGATAAAAAATCGGTCCATCAAGCTAACTAGAACTAGAGGCAGTAATATGGGTCAGAGGTGTGTAGGTGTGTGTGGAGGTGTCAGCAACAACATCTCCAACATTATCGGCAGCTCTCTTTGCTTCCAAAGGTTCAAACATAAGTGGCCTGATGCCCGATATACAAACATCTACCACCTCTTTGTCCTCATCCACCTCCTCTGTGAGTGGGGGATGTACAAAATGAATGATTTTAAAAAGTTATTAGTGTCGAGTTTTCAGACTTTGTTCTGCCTGATTTTGAACTCTCGAGTCTAGGCTTTGGCGATGTGACGAGATTATCGTTTGACACGATATTGGTTGACCACGATAATGGACCTCACGTGACCACGACAACAGATCGATATTCATCTATGGAACGCCTGTTTTGTGCTACATTCACTCCTTCTCTTTCTCTTTTTGTCTTTCTTTCTCTATGCTTTATACAGAAAAGTAGATAAAAGTACACAACAAGTGTAAAATAACATGACTCAATGTTATTTCATTGCAGTGCTGCCCTTCCTTGCCTGGGTATTGCAACATATGCGTCTGCAGTCTATAGATATTTATATCTATGTGCGCCTGTCTTCGCCATGTTTTTTAGCGATAATTTCATATATTGGTGTTTTTTTTAAGCAATATTAGAGGAATTTCAATATTGCCCAACCCTACTCAAGTCCCTCCAGACGTTACCGTCTCTTCATGCGGTTCTCATTCTACCTGGATTTACTTTATCTTGATGTAAGCTTCTAAAGTATACTGTAGGCTTTGGTTGTTGCTTTTGACGCTCAAGTCTTTGTGGTCTCTCTCTGTGTGTAGACACACAGTGGGTGTGAGTGTTGGTGACGAGCTGGGATTGGTTAAGACAGATATACGTTTAACTATTCAAAACATGGCACCACGAAACCTTCCCATTGACGCAACCATAAAAGGGCCACAATGATCCTCATAGAACCAGTTTAACTTGCCCTACCAAAACAGAATTGGGGTGGAAAGCAATGATGAAAGAGAGACTTAAAGAGCTCGTCTGAAGAACGTTATTGTAACTCAGTCTACATTGGACCGACATTGTGTTCTCAAACGTTACTGCACATGTCAAACCTTCAAATTCAAAATGTCCAATTCTTTAAATTCCCTGAGATTAACTACAATTGAGCTCATTTGAATTTCTCATTAACTCGTTACGTGAAAGTTCAGCTGTAAGTGTAGTACTGGTACCTTTTCCTGAAAAGTTTTGCTCAACCTCTCGGTGGCCATGGTCAACATGGACAGTTGAACATCTTCATTCTCAAGCTTCAGACTTGCAGAGTGCGTTACCTCTGGACAGCACCAGGCTGGTTGTTTCTACCTGTTTCAAGTCATTCTGCTAAGCTAGGCTAATCAGCTGCTAGTTGTAGCCTCATATTTAACATAAAGTGACATAAATGTTCTCATTTAACTCTCATAAATCTTCTCTTAAGGGAATAAGTGTATTTCTGAAGATGTACTGTACTTACACTGGCTACATCCAGGGTGGATAACCACTTGGCTCCTGTCAAAGCACTCCTCTATTCGGGACGAGCGTTGGCATTTAACTATTTGCCATAAATACACATTCATAGCCACCCTTAAAGGAGCTGCAAAGGGGCTACAGATCTCCCATATGATGACCTGGGTACAGTCTGAAATCAGGCACAACTAGAACGTGACAAATAGTTAAAGGTGTAAACTCCATGTTATTGTCGCCCTTGTCTAACTTCTTCCAAATCTGATTCAAAACATCCTCAGCTAAAGTCAGAGGAGGTTACTGTCACCTGGCCTTGGGCGTTTAGCTCACGGTTGAATATGAACTTGGGTCTATGAAAATCAGACCATCAGTATGCACTGGCTTCTGCTTTACAAACTGCTGTTGATGTAAAGGATGGTATAACATGCAACCTGATCTTGTTCCAATAAAACTACCAATTATGTTTTAAACCAGTTGGATAACAGTGGAACCAGCATGAACCAGGAGGGAGTTGAAGCTGGTGAAGGCTGGTGCTTCTTCATTCTGAGGTTTCTCCTTCTGATATGATTATACTTTATTAGGGCTTCTCTCTGTCCTGGTTCGACCTGTGCAACAGGAAGAGAATGATCTTTATTCCAAAATCCACATGCTTGCTTCTTTTGTCTCTGCATCACTGTAGAGCGAGGTGATGGAAATGATGGCATTCCCCTCCATCAGGTTATATATGCATTCTTGTTCATGTTCATCTTACAGGGACTTTATCTGCGCTCTTAACATTTGTATTTGTTTCATTTCTGAGAAGGCCTAAAATCAAAGAGCCAAATACTAAATCTACAATAAATTAACATAACAAAATTAATGGGTGTGAAATGCTGCATTTGTGGATTCTTAGTCTTTCAGCTCATAGACTGAGAGTGGTAGGCTTCCTCTATCCTCGGTGCGGATTACCATTTGTAGTCCCAAAGCCTAAATACAATCTGACACTACACTGGCAACCCTCCACACACTGTGAATGCATATATGCTGCCAAGCACAGCGAATGTAGCAAATGCAGATATATTTCATAACAAAATACACTGCAGGCTTACTATGATAAAGAAGCTTAGACATTTAGTTATGGAAGAATTTGTATTCATTCTCATCTCAGGCTGAAATTATGTCATTCTAGGAATTTCTTGTCCCCTTAAAGGAATACTTCACCCACAAAATGACACACTTGCATATCAATTACTCATCCGGTGTTACCTTAAATTCATGAAGAAAACAGTTGTTCTTGCATGCCTCAACGGTGAACGAAGAATCAAATACTTTCCTGATGAATTGATGTAAATGGGAGCCATGTTTACCACAGCAAAACTATATCAAAACATCCGTTTACAAACTCTCACACAACTCGTGCAGTAGAACTTCTCCATGAATATCTGCACCAAATATCACAGCAATCCATCCAATAATTGTAGAGATATTGTGGACCAACAGACCAACATATAGCTACAGCACCAGCATGGCTAACGTTACCTTCAAAGTATGTAGTGAAGTACCTGTAGTATACAGAATACAGTATGATGAATTATGTGTTAAACACAGAGTAATAAGTGTCTGCTTCATATGTTTCATTGTGTTTCATCGTATATTCAGATTGTCTGTCGGTCTAAATGATCCAACTTGTGTTAAACTATAAAGAAACCAACAACATTTAATTAGTGAACAAGTGGCAGAAAGCAAGAGAAAGATAATGACAGAAAGGAAGTAGAGAAAGGTGGAGAATAGCTCGTGTGAACCAGTCATGCCACTTCAGGGGTGTAACGCTGCTTTTGTGAGAACTGTCGGCACTGCCCATCTCCCAACCCCCTCCACCCGTCTTTCACCATATCCATTCCTCCTTCCCCCACCCCTCTTCCTCTCCCTCTCTGTCTCTCCATCCCCTCCCTCTCTTCCAGCCGTCCCCACCACAAAGCCCCACCCACAGCATGAGAAGACAGGGAGAGGAATATGATCTAACCACGCTCCCAGAGATATTACCTCAGCAGCCACCCCCCTACACACACATGCACACACAAACATACACTCCTACCTTCCCCTCTGTCATACCCATACCCATGCACTCCACTCCCCCAGTGTTCCCTTCCCTTACTCCCCCTGATCTCCTCCTCATCCTCCACTCCCTACAACGCTGCTGCCAGGCCGTAATGTTTTTCTTAGCCTCTCCTACACAGTTTTCACACAGTTTCCCTCTCCCTCAATATACAGCAGCATCCCACACACCCTGGGCCCAGCTGACCCACTGAGAGAGGAGGTGGGAGAGCTTTGGGTGGGCAATAACGCCATCACTGAGTGGCTGTTCACTAAAATGACGACTGACGACTGAAATGTGAACATGATTCCAGGCTCGTTCGCTTTGCTTTCAATGAATGAAAACCAAAAATTGTGGGCTTTCACAAAGCATCTTTTCCAGGTTTCAATCCCTCTGCGGGCCCACATTTGCGCTCTGCCTATTGTGTGCTGTTTTTGCAGAAGTCTCGTTGAGGCCGTGGTGATGTGGGGTTGACAGGATGTGGTGTAGGATTTATTGCTCTCCACACAGAGAGAGACAGCTTTAAAGGTTAAGGTGTCTGTTTTCAGCAGGTCTCGATACCTGCCATCCGTCTGTTGTGGTTTTCTCAGTAGGGTCCTTAAACAGAAACAGCATCCAGCTGTGGTTCTGAGCAGATACACCCCCCTGGTGTAGAACTGTCTCCCATCATCTCATAGCTGGTTCCTCGGTTAGTTCCTTTGTTAGTTAGGACACATTTAGCTTTCACCACACAGGATTATAAGACACCACTGATTATCAAACATCAGATATATCAAAAACATCTTTTGGTGTCACATTTACAAAAGCAAAAACATCAATCATAACAATATATATGTACATCCATATACTTTTATGTAACGTACGTTCAGTATTTGTCAAATTTGAAAAAAAACTTGCGAGCTGAATAGCTGAAGAAAGAAAATAAGTGCACTTGAATATTTTGTATGTGAATAGGAAAGTCTTTGTACTAAAGGCCTTAATAACCAGGGGCGTTTTACACACAAAACACGACTATTACGCTGCAAAAGAATGTCATTCGAGGCCGATTTTTGTTTTATTTTCGCACCGCAATTAAAAGGCATCAACCAATCACGTTGTGTGCCGCAGGTTGAGATTCGCCTATATTGAAGAGGATTATTAAACAACAACTCGAAGGCTCCATAATCCGAACCACAACACCAACTTTATTGCTTTATTTTAACCTTGACAAAAGCAGCGCATACCAGATCCACTCTTCCGTTCTTAACTTTCACAATAAATGCCCTAGACCTATTATATTTGCAAGCGAGTATTTTGCATTTTCGTGTCGTTTATTCGTCACCACGGTGTGTAAAGGCCTGAAGAGTCTACAGCTATGATAGCAGCTCTGTGGTCCTTAAGCATGGCGAAGCTTTGAGCCAAGTGCTTTAATTAGCAAACATGTTGACAGTGTTAGCATGCTGTTGTTGTTTAGCAGGAGTAACGGTTACCATGTTCACCATCTTAGTTTAGCTTGTTACCATGCCAACATTTGCTTATTAGCATGAAACGAAAAGTAAAGCTGTGAAAGTGAAAGTTTTAACCTGATGGTGGCACTAGATTAAAAGTTCAGAGATCACTTCATTGTTTTTACAATTCATCACGTGGGGAACATGAATGTTTCATGACAATCTATCCAATAGTTGTCAAAGCCTCATGGTGCTGCCAGAGATACATCAGGGGATCACCAAAGTCATTAGGACACGTCTACTGAGAACTCTGAATGTTCCGAATCCATCTTGTTGATGTAGAGATATTTCACTGGAGAAGTGAAAACGTTGACCTGCTGTTGGCGCTAAAGTAATATTCACTTCAGTAATATGTGAAGGCTCTTTGGGTTCATCCTGTGGGCATGATGGATATCTGTACACATTTCATGGCTGTCACATTCTGCCTCTGTCACACAAAAGATGCCCAGTAAACTGAAACTCACAAATCTGCATTTCTTCCTCCAGACTGACACATGTTGTCACACACTGACACATTTTTGTAACATTGAAGTGGTAACATATAATATATTTTTATATTATGCAGCATACAGTGCTGGTTCATCAGAGGTCAGATGCCAACTCATAGCTGTCTAATTAACCCAGAACAGTGTGGCCATATTATCATGTTTTATTTAGACTTTTAGAAATGTGAAGTTATGCTCTTCAAACAAAAGGTGTTGACCTAAGATCCAGGCAGCAGCCAATTTGGGCGATTAATTAATTAACATTTCTGTTTCCACCTCATTGGAAGTGTGCCAGATTTATTTTTATCAGATCATTTTCACAAATGTCTAAAATATGTGTATTTGTTAAATTGGCTCCCCATTAGCTCCTACTAGGGTGGCCTTCTTTAAATCCAGAAACACTGCAACTATTATGTGCACCATCATCTAACTTTGACATTACATTAACAAGAAAGTGGTTGGTTTGAAATATGAATTGCATCGGGTGCAGAGGGGTGGGCCTTATTCAGTACCCATGTCTTGGCCTCCTTGGCCACTAAATGTTTTTAAATTTAAATTTAAAACGTATTACTCTTAAGGTAGAGCATACCAAACAGAAAACAAAATTCATTCTTTTTATTTCTACATAAATGTATCTTATTGTTTCTTCACTATACAGTAAATCACATTTGTCTGTCAAACTGTCCATCATATTGTTTGGATTATTGTTTTGCACGTTTTTGGGGATTATGATAGAGTGAGTCGGTAACATTCTTCAGCTAAAATACTCTGAATGTACATACTGTAGGACAACCTCAGGTCCCAGGGGAATGCAACAAAATAAAAGAGAAAGCGAGAGGGAGCTAAGGATACAGCACTCCTTCATGATTACTTGTTTACTGTTTTCCAGATTGAGCCAGACACATGCGGGACAATATAAAAGTATATTCAGTGAATGATAATAATCCCTCTGGTCTATCAATATCCACATAATCATTATGGCCAGCAGAGAGGAGAGGGCGCTGGTCAGTAGAGGATTGTGGGTTTTGCAGTTCAGAGCAGCTAAAATAGCCATGCCACTGGTGGGGCATGTGACTACAGGGACCAGAGGAGCTTGAGAGCGTCTTGGCAGGGTTGATGAAACCACACGCTGACACAAATGACTGGCCTCGATGCCTTTCATCTCAACGGGGAATCACAGGCCCTGGTCAGAAACAAGCAGGCAGTTATAGGCCACAAACGCACAAGTTACGGGTGTCAAGGCATGCTAGTGAGAAGGGAAAACACACACTGCTGAAAGGACAGGAAATGTTTTATTTAAACATCTTCACGGTTGTTTGATCGAGGAAGATACTTGACTTTTATTGCCGTTTTGTCATCAGTTCGTCAAATAAGAGTGAATGATATAATAAAATTCTTCATTAAAAATGTTAATTATCTGAATTATGCAGAGAACTAACGCTGTTTAACATAAATAGTTCCACATTTATATGCTTTGCTTTCTTGCTAAGAGTTCGATGAGAAGACTGATTTGTCTCCAGTGGGGAAAAGTAACTAAGTACATTTACTCATGTACAGTACTTAGGTACTATTTTGAGTATTTCTATTTCCTGCTACTGTTTTACTTCTATTCTACTACATGTATTTGATATCTTTAGTTACATTGAGATTAATAAAACAACATATAATCAACCAATACATTATGGTGTAATATCTTAATATAATTAAGATAAAACTTTATTGTTCCCGGGGAGGGGAATTCACAAGCTAACCAGCAGATAAAGTACATATTTCAAATTAGCCCAACCTTTACCAGCTGCTACATTAAAGTGATATTCACATTAATGCATCAATAATTATAATCCGATAATGGGCCATTCTGCTCATTTTGGTACTTCTAAGTATAGTTTGATGCCAATACCTTCGTACTTTTAGATCTGAGTACTTCCACCTTTGTCTCTAAAAACGAAGTTGCTCAAAGTATCGAGAGTAATCAATGGCCCCTGTGAGTTTAATGTATTTCTTTATCTTCATTTTGATATTATTCTTTAAATCCCTGGTTAATTCCCCCCCTGACAGTGTGTGGTTACTGTCACAGTGTTTATTGTATGACTAGTTTAAGTGCTGAGTTAAACAGGGCTAACATTTGATAAAGAGGCGATTGTGTGTGTGCAACATGGACACATTGTTTGACTTGTGTGCACACCTGCAGGTGTTTGTGCTTCTGTGTATGAGCATGTGCTTTTGCATGTGCATGGTGCTTTGTGCTGGAGCCCCCTCACTGGGCGGCAACAGGGCTGAGGTAACATCACACGCGTCTTTCTTTTTTTTCCTCTTTTTCTTTTTTTTTTATAAAATATATATAGCTGGAAGTAAAAAGCTCTCATAACTACTGTGGTTTTTAGTGTTGCCCGGTCAACCTGCCCACTCTACACTCAACAGCACTGGGATGGGATGGGTTGAGCAGGGGAAGAGGTGAGAGAGGAGAAGTGGGAATGATAGAAAGAAATTGGAGAGGGCAAAATGATGGCAGGCAGGGAGAGTGAGGTGGGGGGGTCGAGGTATAGTAAGAGGGAGGAAAGGTTGGGGGGGGGGGGGGTGAGGAGATGGGGATGAAGTTAAGAGGAGTAATAAAAAGGGTGAAAAACACTCAGACTGAGGAAAAAAATCAAAAGAGGACACCATTGATGCATTAAGGAGAATTATGATGATGAAGAAGAGACACAGGAGGCTGAAGGTCGAGGGGAGATGGATGATGATTAGCTCCTTTTGCTCTTTAACCCCAGCACTTCAGCCGGCGCTGTCCTGGCCTACCCTCTATCCACTTATTTTACAGGAGATAAAATGTGTGTATGCGTGTCACCGTGTGTGTGTGTGTGTGTGTGTGTGTGCATGTGTGTTTGCAGTTGCCCCGGCCTGCCAGCTGCCAATCCAGCAAAGGCGAAGCCTAATTACAGACGCATGGCTACAGATTTAGCCGGCATGCTAACCATAACGGAGGAGGAAGCAGGGAGGGGATCGCTTGGAAAAGTCACGGCTGGACGAGAGCTTCACAAGAGCGGACCACAGGGACAAGGGAGGGGGGGGTACTCTATTTCAGGATCTGCTACTCTCATTATTTATCATAGTACAAGTCTCTGAAAGCAGAAGCAACCTACAATTGACTGCACACATCGGCACAAATCGAAGCGAGCCCCCACCCCATCCACGCCCTCCCACCCAATTCATGTATGTCGCCGTCTACATACATCAAACAAACAAAGCAGCGTTCCCTCCAGTTTCATGCACCAGCATTGCCATAACTGTAGTTATAAGACACTTGTAATGTAACAGCTAGTACGAGCAGAGTGACAAAGCATGCTACTCATTACAGGGAAGGATTCCTCTCGTGTCTAGCATATACTAAGGGAGATGGAAAGTTTTCCAGGTTGTCAAGAGAAAACGCTCCATGCAAGTGTGTATGTATGTGCAAGTAAGCATGTATGTATGTGTGTGTGTGTGTGTGTGTGTGTGTGTGTGTGTGTGTGTGACGGACAGTTTGTGAAACCAGGGAGGGTTGGCAGTTAAACTCTGAGCTCACCCACGACTCTACCACTTCCACCCACAGTGTCCTCTATACAGCTGCTCTCACTGAGCCAAACTCACACTTCATCCTCATCCCTCTCTCTTTTTCTCTTTGTGCTTCTCTCTATCGCTCTCTCCCTCCCCTCATCCATCCATCCATGCATCCATCTCTTTTTTAATGTACTCCCTTCTCTAATATTTCCTTCTCCTTCCCTCCATCTGTCTCTATTTTTCTCAGTTGCTACCCTCTACCCACCTCTTTCAGTGTGTTCATTTTTATGCAATCTCTCACCATTGGCAAGTCTTTTGCTTACTATTTCAAACTTTTGGACTTTTGACACAGCCTATCCCTGTACACGGTCTCAGCGTAGGAAGAATTATTTTCACATATGCATGAAGCATCCCTTTGAGGGTTTACTTGGTTCTACTTAAACATGCATTTATTGAGATGATGTGAAGATTGATGGGGGACACAGAACAGAGTTGGAAGGGGTAAATGTTCGGCAGGATCATACAGTATGTGTCTACAGACGTAGCAATTACAGAGTACATTGTCTTAATTAGAGTATTTTGAAAACATGAACTCCGTAAAATTCATATTTAGCGTCCACTCTGGTTTAAATACTTCTTGTGTTCATTCAATTGCTGTATAAATAATCCATCAGCCAGTTGTACCAAAAGATGACTCAGCGATGATGAAAAAAAAGTCATCCACAAGAACAGAGGACTTGACTCACACAACAACAGCTCATACAAAACCAACTCAGTGTTGGTGCTCTGTTCTTCAGGGATTAGTTAACCAGAAGTTACACATTGTTATCACGATCAGTCTTTCATTGACGAAAAGAGGAACTTGCTCTTAGAGTTGCGAACATTTTTCTCTGAGACTCCCAGAACACGATCTGCTGACGCGGCTTCAACGCTTCCCATCCGCTTTATAATAAATGTCCATGAAATAGCTGTTTGTCCTCCTGAAGCTGCCTAACAAAATTGACAAAATTGGCTCTTTTTTAGATATGGCAAGAACAATTGTGGTGATAGTGGTGGGTGCCAATTTTGTTGTGTGCCCTTAAAGCAATTTTCGTCATTTAAAAATAAGCATCACTCCCCTTCAACGTGCACACACTCAAAAATACCCACACACACATATGCAGACACACTGAGGCCGATTAAAGGTTAACATGGTGTTTAATGGTTTTGTGCTTTTCAGTCAGTGAACTGGAAAATGTTGTCCTGCTACCAAAGTGCAGAAGCTTTACCATAAGCGCAGAACTGCATTGTGGACATTGTTTTGCTGTTTTAGAAAATAAAAATATATATACAGTATGTTTTCTTTATAGAATTTTGAAATGCAGTATAATTATGATTTAAAAAAATACTAATCTTAGCTTTCTTGTCACATGTTGGAGAGGTTGACCTGTTTGGGCCTCGGACAGTTATTTAAATGACACCATGTGAGAAGTGTAGAGGGGGGGGGGACGTCTCTTTTGTTAACAACTCACAAGCTATACAAAAATATTTAAAAGTTTGGGAATCACTTGTCTTTAACAACTTGTGTTTTATAAATCTATCACACATTTTATTATTTAAAATCTTAATCTGTTGTGGAGTAAGTAAAATATTTCCTTCTAAAATTCCAGGTATAAAGTAGCATAAAATGAATATAGATACATTTAGTGGCTCGTATATACTGTATGCTCTTAAGTCACATGTTGACCTTTACTGCACATTGCATATTAATCTCACATTAATGTGAAAGAAAGAAGTTAGAAGAAGCTTGTATGCAAAATATGAAAGAGTGATTTGTTTTGTAAATGTATGCCCACAAACACACACACAGCCATTTGTCCACTTTCTTAGGACCCAGGTGGTGCTGACAAATATATATATATATATATATATATATATATATATATATATATTACATATATATATTACATATAAAACTGAAAATGATAAGTTTCAGATAATGAAGATAAGTTTTAACCCCAAACCTCACCTTGAAAAGCAACGCCCACCACTGGTTTGAGCGCTACCATGTCAGCAGTGCAGTATGGGAAATGAGGAGTGGGTGGGTGTGTGACCCGACGACCTATCAACAACTCGCTCAGGGCCCAGCCGCACACCATCAACATCTCCCTGCGCTCAGCTCCAGCTCAATCGATCGCTCTCATTTTCACATATACAGAAGGAAGTTGCAAGACGTGTGTGAACTGGGGGAGGTGGAGAGGAAACTGCATCGCAGATGGTTGTTTCTTCAACACTCAACAGTTTACTCACCTTCTGGGCTTGTTATCAGTTTTACATTATGATTTTTTTGAGGGAGAAGACATGGCATTATGGCTGGTTGGAGTATATTACATTTAACCTTATGGTTTATGGTCTCTGAAAAGCACATTTATATCATGCAGTATTTTGCTCGTTTTCACATGGTGGGCTTCACATTAGAATTCAGTTTCAACATTCAGCAGCTTATTAAGAGAAGCATGTTGCCCACACGTTATCTATGAAATCCCTTTTGATTGAAAGTAATGTTTCGCGTATGACTGTTTGACATCATCAGGTCTGGGTCATCAGGGAGATCCATCAACACAGAGACAAAAGTAATTACATGAATCGTTTACTCAAAAACAGTGAGAGAGATCACTATTCTCTTTTTACTGTTTGTGTTTCTCAGCCCAGTTCTACATGAATTAGTTTACTCTTCTTTATTTTTATTTATAGTGGAACATGAGTTGAAATAACAGTGAAAAGCAACGCTTATCCTCCGACAAAGCAGAGTGAAGTAAAACCTCATGTGTGCATCACAGTGATGTTTGCGAAATGAGCATCTTTCACTGTTCAAGGTCACAAGGAACCAGATCCTCTCCCAGCATGCACTGGACAGGTCAACAGTCCATCGTAGGTCTCAAACAAGTGTGTGATCGTCGACTGAGATGCCTGAAGATGTCAGCCCCGTCAGGTGGTTTGGCAGTTCGACAGATGGTACTGGTGTTTCACTCTTGCTAATCACCAAACTCACACTCAGTAGGGAGGCTCAGAGATGATCCTTCAGCCAGAGCAGCAGAACTCAAGAAGCCTCAGTGGTGACAGTTTTGTAACTGAGCCTGACCTTTGATTATACCTGGAACAGGGTAAGAAAGCTTCAATAATTTACTGTTATTACACTCAATTTGGAACAATAAAAAGTTCATGCTAAGCACATTTGTAGACTATGCATCTCCGATACAACTATGGCTGCATAAGATTTCTCCAACAAGATTTTATTTCTGCTAGTTGGGTGGCGTTTGACCCAGAGGTGGCTGGAAACATGGGCTCGACGAACACAAACAGTATTATAGATAAGAAATGCTCAGAAATGTCACCCGATCAGCCGGTTGCACAGTCTCTCACACTTTCTCTCAAACGTGGGCTCAAGAAAAATAAACTCCAGACAGGAAAACAGTCTTTTTCTTAAAATTGTAATTCATTTTAATAACCAATTCATTGTGATGGGATTGGAATTAAAAAGATATAAATGTTCTGGGTTTAGATTTAGCTGGACACCCTTAGTGAGTTAGAAATGAACAAAATACACTTGTACATACTGTATATTTAACTTAATACAATTTTGAAAGGCTAATTACTGAACTACTACAGTTTGAGACCTTTATACCTTGTCATGTCATAACACTTGATAACACATGAATTCATCATAAGCTTATTTCGTATTTCATTTTGACAGTGAAGCAATTAAAACGCTGACATTTTCCCACGCTGCTGAAAATGCGCAAACTGAACCTTGATCTGAACATCTTCACACTTTGTAGAAAAGGTAAAGTCAGCACTTCCTCCCCATAAAGCTAAGGTCGGTCCTCGATCATATCAGGTGTCAAGCATCTTCAAAAAAAAATTGTGACTTTGACCTCGGACAACTCTGATAATGTCACTTTCACAGCGGACTAAACAATACGTGCGTACAGTGCATAAGATGAAAGAGGTTTGATTTCCTGATTCACTATTTCCTCTGATTAGGGTGGAAAGAGGAAAAGACAGTGACACATTCTTTGTCTTGTACTATCAAGATCTTTTTCATTGTTCATTAGACTGCATTAGTTTTAACCAGTCGCAGCTTATAAATTGGCAACGAGTGTCATGTATGGGATAGAGATGATGATGGAAGCATAATGTGAGAAAAGCAGTGGTGTGTGTGAAGGGGTTGGGACTGGATCTGTGTGTGTGTGTGTGTGTGTGTGTGTGTGTGTGCTCAAATGAGGAGAATGAAGAACAGGAAAAATCTGAGGACAAAGGAAGGAAGGGGCATCATGGGAAAGAGCGGTGGCCAGTGTACACAGCTGATGGGCTGCACTTTGTGTCTTGGGCTGTTATTCCTAGAGGTGAAAACTAAACTGGAGACAAAGAAAACAAGCAGCTTACTGGAATGTGAAACTCTGCCATAGTAAAGATGAAATATGTGCAATATTTAAGATGACAACTGAGGAAGGTTTATTTACTGTTGCTACTACGAATGTTGGGTAAGTGTTGTGATTTGAAACAATGAGCTGAAATACAAGTGGAGGCACCCAAAGGAGAGTGGCCATGTTGTACAGTGGATAGTGGGGAGCCCGATGAGAGAGTCATGAGAGAGATGGAGTGGCTGTGAGGGCAGTGGAGGAAAGTAAATAAGTACTCAAGCACAGTAGTTAAGTATAACTACGATACTGCGATACTAGTACTTAAATTAAGTATTTCCATTGTGTGCTACTTTATACTCCTACTAAACATTTTAGAGAGAAATGATTTACTTTGATTTTACATATCAGTTTATATGATGCAATATTATAAATTCAACTTGGCAGTAGTATATTTATTATTCTGTCTTCTTATAATTTCTTTTTACTGTTTACTTATTTATTATATCTTATGTTTCTTCTTGTTGTCTTATAATTATAATTTATGTTTAACATATATATATATATTATAATTTATGTTTAATATATATATATATATTTTAATATATGTTTAATATATATATTTTAATTTATGTTTAATATATATATTATAATATATGTTTAATATATATATATATTTTAATTTATGTTTAATATATATATTATAATTTATGTTTTATATATATATATATATTAAACATAAATTAATATATATATTATATACTATTGATATAGTGTTGCATGTAATTATATGTGGGATGCGCCACATGACTCATGACTTGTCATGACTCAGAGGTAACATACTTAACATAGTGAGTCTGAAAGTGTCCATTCGGCACAATGAGTACTTATACTTTTGATACTTGAAGTACATTTTGCAGACGATACTTCTGTTATTTTTTTAAAGTGTAATTTTAAATGCAGGACTTTCATTTATTGGATATGTTTAAATTGAAGATGTCACAACAGCTTCTTCAGTAGTGTGTATTGTTGCCCATTCGGCCTCTCTGTTCCAGAATGTAAAAGGTTTTAAATTGTAAATATAATCATTAGTTTAAGGTTAAGAAAACCCCAACATCTTAATGTGTATCTTAAATGCTTTATTCCAGTTAGTGCACACATTTCACTGTTCCACATTCCCCCTGTGCTTGCTACGGTCGTAGCTGCTGTATTGTGTGGCACGAATAAGCTCTAATCAGCTTTTACTTCCTTGGGCATCAGCCTCTGGCCGACAGCACAAAAGGTCACACTGGGACCACCAAAATCCTTCCTGGACCTCTCACTGCCCCATTAAATACCACAAACGCATCAAGCGGCACAGCACACAAACACCTTGATACGAGCACACACTTTTTGGGATAGTACACTTCTGGATCTAGATTTTGACGGGTAAGGTCATACTCTTTGTTAAATACTTAAAATGGAGGGTATAAAGAAACATAGCTATATACTTTTATTTCAACCTCTAATTTAAAATAAAACCATTATTTACCTCGTATCATTTGATAAAAGAAAGGAAAACTGTCTTTTATTTAGTTTGCTAATATTTCATTTTATTTTTTAAGGATCTAAATTGTACTATTTGGGTATTTTATTTGTTCATACATTTTAAATTGTTTGGGCCAAAGTTTATTTATAAATATATTATAAACTTTACTAAACTGTCAGTAAGCAAACTTTATTTTTATCTTCGTTTTCTAGAGTCGTTTAAAAAGGTAAAGTCATAAAGGAAATATGCCTGAATTTAAGTTGTTAAGGTCCTGTCACACATCTCCGTATGACAGAAACGTATGCCGGCGCATACGAAAATTTGTCAGACTCCAAATACGTCCAACTTTTCATCGGATCGGAAAAGTGAACATATACAGATACGCATGTCTAACCTGTTGATAGTCGTATCACTTACTAATACAGAATGTATCAGACGAATACCCAACGAATGCATAACTTATACAAAAATATGGTGTATACAAAATATGGGCAACACGCTGGTGTACGTTGATATAAGGTAAGGTATAAGTAGTATTCGTTAAGAGCTCACTGTGTTATGCTGGGGTGCGTTGTTGAACGCTGATGTTTTGAGCATGTTCAAAATTACCGGACGTACCCGACGTGTGCTTCATAAGTTATGCAGACGTTACGTTACGTTAGACATACGTCAATACGGAATACGTACGTGAATATTTACCTACGTAAATACAGTACGGGAATACGTTAGAGGTACGTTAGATATAGGCTACGTCGGCTGACGCTGAATCCTACAGCCAATGTATTGATAACGAGTGGATACCCTATTCCTACCCTATGTTAAGATGATGCCTGACGACGGAGTAATTTATTAAACGTGTTTCTACAGTGCAGCTAGCGTTCAGCATGTTAGCCGTTCTCCAGCATCAGCATGACGTGAACCAGATGGCACTTTTCCAGCTTGTTCAGACGCTCTGATACGTTCTAAATGAGTAAGTGATAAGCTATCAATGTTTGACATACGTATACGTATAATTTGTTATGTATTCGTTATGTATACGTCAGCTACAACACCGCTGTGGAAAAGTTGGACTTATTTGGACTCTGACACATTTGGAGCTACTTTTCATATACGCCAGCATGTTTCTGCCATACGGAACTGTGTATGTCTAGCGTGTTCGGCGTATCGTCTGCGTCCTTCAAACAATCACAACTTACCCTTAATTTATATCAACCTATTGCCGATATTTCGTATGTGCTGGCATATGTTTCTGTCATACGGAACTGTGTGACAGGGCCTTTAGATCATATTGTAAGCAATTTCCCTTTAAATAGATAAACCTTGTGGTAGCTTGCTTAGCGAACCCAAAAAGTCCCCTATCAGAAGTACAAACTGCTCAGCTCATCTTTCTTGGAGAGGGGACCACCAAGCAATAGATGTGGTGCGATTATTCTTCTTCAAACTATAGCGAGTACAAAGACGAGGTCTGACAGGTATCGCACTTTCTTTCCTGCACACGTTAGATTTTGATGTTTTCATACGACCGAGATAACGTTCCTTCTTTTTCTGAGAAAATCAGTAAAATACCCAGCGTGAGTTTTGCTCTTGCGTTCATGTAGGTCAGTGTCAGGCCATCATGAGGTGGGCCTTTCCACTTGGTGTCTGAGTCACACATTAATGGCAGATGAGATAAGATGAGAAGGATGTATGATGACCCCTTTAGATTAGAAAAGATCTAGTATGCATTGTGTGTTTGTGCGTGCGTGTACTTTCTTTGTTTCATGATTCCTTTGTTGTGAATTTTAAAGTCGACCTTAGTAGATTTTTGTTTGAAATCACTATATATACAGTATATATCCTTTGTGGGTTTTTGTTTTACTGTGTATTTACTTTAAAATTATAATTCCTAAGAGAAAAGATTAAATGAATGAATTTCTTCTTGCCCCCTTCATACAAGTTTTTGTTGTGACACACGATGTCTGCACTGCACACACAGCATGTCCACACTAATAATATGCAGTAATTGATTAAGAACATCTGATTGGCAGTGGGACATTCCACTCGTTGCCATGGTGCACATGTAACTAAGATCTGATCACTGTTATCGCCATGGTGACGCATAAGCGCTTCCCCTCGATGTCCTGTAGGACGAAACCTCACAGTAGACAACTGATACGTGTGTGTGTGTGTGTGTGTGTGCGTACATGTGAGTGTGTGTCCTTATGCAGGTGTATCCAAGCAGCCAGCGCTCTCACGTTTCCTTTTTGCTCTTTCCATGTCCTCACCCCTCCACCCCTCCCCTTCCGATGCCTTTCCTGCCCGCCTGAGAAGCAGAGGCGTGGCCTGGTGGCGTTGACCTCACCCTCAGACTCCCAGGAGACACTGACCATTACTGCGCTTCCGGCTGTTTCACAGTCCAGTTATCCCTGCTCAGACTAAAATAGCATCACATCCTCACATCCTCTGCCTATTAGCAGGCACATTATACCCTCATCACTGTCCCTGTCATTGTCTTATAGGAAGAATGGTGTTAATGACAGCACGGGCTTTACACAAAGTATTCAGTAAAAATCCAACAGGAAAGACATGATGGCACTGAATCACACAGCGACAAAAGAAACAAAGCTTTTTTAAATTCATTTTACAGTTCCCTCTGATATGGAGCGGAGTAGAAGCATAAAGTAGCAAAAAGGAGATAAAGATCTTTGGCATCGAGATGAACTGAAACGTTGGTTCAGCTTCTGGGTATTCCTGTGGGGACAGAAGGTACATACGTGATCTGCAACAACAGTTTCAGCTGGTTGTCTCCAGGTATTCTTAGCAAAATGTGATAGAATCACGTCTGCCTCTGAGAGACCATAGCATCTGTGAAGAGCTGGTTGTTGTATGGAAGCCGCAGGTGGTAAAGATGCAGCGATATGAGCAAGGGGGAGGAGGTGTCCAGAGTTTCATTATCAAGTCACTTTACAGGGCAGGAGTATTTCACCAAATAGGTTCACTGCACAGATGCTCCAGAAACAGTCGGTCAGCTGTGAGAGAGATGCATTATGCAAAAGGTGAGTAATTCTGGAAACACATGTTCTGTTTCCCGACACATGGAGTATATTACAGAGTCTAATAAGATGAATGGTATTTTAAATCCTTACATTGTATGTGTTTCTAACCTTTTACTGTTTTATAGTTTTTATACTTCCAGTAGCAACACATCAGTTTATTTTAACTAAATAAGAACTTAGTAGTTAGACTGAGCAGAGAGAGCGCACAAGACAAAGAAACAACTACTCAAACAAAATGATTGTATCAAAAGTATTCTCTCACTTATGCATCCCTACCAGTTTGTACTCATATTGCAGCTTTATATTATACGCTTCATATACGGACTTTTTATTGAGTTTGATACTCTTTAACTCTAGATAGAGAAACTCACTGTTTGATTAACTGACTGTAACAAACACTACTGAGACATACATAATGATTAGAAACTCAACGCTCTTCATGACAAATGCAGGAGAGACATTTTGCCGCAGTTAGCGGGCCCCCTAAATCATTCATTGTGAGCCCCAACTCCTCCCAAAAAATGAATTCAACCAAATCTGTTTATGCATTCACTCCATACACTCTGTGGCACATTACATTTTGCATTGCAAATGGTGGTTTAGGTAATGAAGCTTATGCAGTGTGAAAAGGCCAATTACTCTAGTGTGTGGTGGCTGGGACTAGAGTGTGCTTGGGCTCCCTCCAGGCTAGAGACAGAACCTAGTAAACACCTCATCAGCTGATGAGACACACACACACAGACACACACACACACACACACACACCGTGCTGAAGATCCTCATAGTATGCCGACACACAAAAACACGCGCTGCACATGGGTGTGTAGGCATGCAGAATTGCACATGTATACGTGTGCATGTAAACATAAATGCACATGAGAGGTATTAAAAACATAGATCAGTATTGAAACACTGTATTAAAAAATGATCTGCATATTCACAACAGTAACCTTGCCAGTGGATTAGTTGGGAGGAGAGGAAAGAGGAGGCGGAGAGAGAAGTGAGCCAAAGATTCCTTCTTTGTGTCTTCTAATACTTTTAATGTTTGCTGCCAATTGATCATATCCTGAATGAGAACTTGTTGTGTCTTGTTTTATGTACACACTCGCTAAAGTAAAGAAATGTGTTGGTTATTTTCACCGGAGACACGCTGAAATCTACTCCTGAGAAAAGTAAAGAATAAGGGGCAGACGGGAGAGGAGAAAAACACGAGACGTGCAGCAGGAGGCCAATTTTGTCACCAGCTACAGAGGGTCATAGTGGGGTAGGTGAAAATTAAAGCATGCGGGCGGCGTCTTGCACCTCGGCCCACACTGAACTCCCTCCCTTGCCCTTGGTAGGGTTGGTGGCCTGTGTATATATGTGTGTGTGTGTGGAGGATGGGTTTGGGGTGTGGGGGGGGGGGGGGGGGGGGGTATCTCAGGGGTGTGTACATCCACAGGTGAGTCACAGGTGTAGCCACCGCAACACACACTGCATATCTTAGGAGTGTCATCATTGGGCGGAGAGGCACTTGAGCGCGGGGCGCGCCATGTGCCTCCCTGTCTGTCGGACAAATTATTCTGATATCTCATTGTGTAGAGCTGGGAGTGTGGCCTGGGACTCAGCATAGAAGTGAGACCTGTTGGTTGTGTTGAGAGACAAGTGTGCAAAATAAATAAGTTGTAATGATGCTGCTTTTCAGGAAGGAAAAAAGGCCGCCGTATTTTTCAGCGGCAACTCGTACGTATATAATGTGTATGAAAACAATGGCAACATGATGTGTTTAGGACCAGCTCAAGTGTTTTGAGGAATTTAAAGAAAACATTGCAGGTGAAGATTGTCACCTTTGGAGTTTAGAGGACATTTAAAATAACATAGAGTGTGTGTCAGGATGGGCAAGATACTTTATGTGATGCATAGAGGTTTGCAGATGGATATGCATAAACAAGATTGAGAGTGTATAGACATGGACAATAATGTCTGTACAAAATGTGTTTGTTTATGATGACAGTGTCGGCTGTGTTGTCTACACAAGGGGGTTGAATTGTACTTACCTATCCATATTTATAGTAGTGATGTTGATCTTGCAATTGAAGTGCTGAAATTCCGCATTTTATTCTATATATATGCAATTTCCTTGATGAGAAGGTCAACATAGGACCGCAGTTGTTCCCCCCCCCCCCCCCGAGTCTGTAACATTCAGTGCCCCCAAAATTTCAAACAGTGAAATATTTGTGACATTTTATCGTGTCAAAAAAGTATAATAACTGCACATGAGCAGAAACAAATGCAATCGACATAGTTTGTATATGAACAACATACATTAGTTGTCTGGTTTAAAACTCCCGCTGGATCATAATACTCATTCAATATGTTTTGCATTTCACAGTTTAGTACATGTCATATGCAAAAACATATTGTATGTTAGTAAGCAGTACTTTCCCAATATATACTGTTTAAAACGTGTAGTATATTGTTGTATGAAATGTGTATGAAGAGGCTCATGATCACAAAATGTGAGTATAAAGTACAGAAATTGCACATATTATCAAATATATGTAGTTCATGTTTTTATATGAGTGAGCAGGTTTGCATTTGTCGGCACTTTAAGGACATAAATGTAAAATTTCAATGTTTTTATTTTATTTTTAACTCCAGTATGTCACCATAACAAATGTGTGTGTGTGTGTGTGTGTGTGTGTGTGTGTGTGTGTGTGTGTGTGTGTGTGTGCGTGCGTGCGTGCGTGCGTGTGTGTGTGTGTGCGTGTGTGTGTGTGTGTGTGGGTGTCTATCAGTGTGTTTGGTTCCTTCACATCCTATCTTGACCTATGTGACTCAGCATTGGTTTTTGTGGTCATATAATCGGGATGCCCTAGCACATAAACCATAATCATCTCCCTTTCCATCCCTCAACATTAAAGGCCACTCATTTTTTTCTACCATGTAATAATAGGGAACTTCCAATTCATGCCTTGCAACAGCTTGTAACTTTGTACAAATCACATGCCCATCAAAAAGCTGCCGCTTCCCTGCTGCTGTTTATTTCACTTGCTGTGGAGGCTGCAAAAAAAACAAAAAAAAAAGATGAACAGAATTCTAAAAGATTGTCCATAAATTTGGTTTGTTAAGTCAGTGAGTTGGCGTAGATATCAAAAGGAAGTGAAATGGCTATCAAGAGGGAGAAAGGGACAGATAAAAACAGAGACGGCGAAGGTCAGTGTTGTAGTCAGAAGGAGTGACGGGACACGAATCTCTGAGAAACACTCCAAATAAAGCAGCGAGAGGGGAGGGAGGAGGGAGTAATCTCTCTGCCTCACCAGAGGAGAGGAGGGTGGGGAGTGCTTGGACCTCACTGCACACACACACACACACACACACACACTCTCACACACAAACACAAACTTGCACACACACACAGACGCGTTTCCATGCAAACAACTTGGCCATGCCGGGCGGTTAGGTGGGAGGATGTAAGGGAGAGGGCTACACCCTTGTGCGAAGCTTTGTTGTGTGACACATAGACAGCCCACCCTAGCATTCCCACCCCTATATTTGGCCTTGAATACAATTGCAGGTTTGAGAGTGACAAATCGGACTGCAGGCAGGCAGACTCAGACGAGGACAAGGGCAAAATTATATGAGTAGAAGGGGAAGCCGCTATGGTGGTGTGGCTGTTTTGCAGCGATATTATAGATAAGAAAGATATCGTGCAGCATGCAACACGAAAACTCATTTATAGGTTATTTATTTAGCTTAAACATTATAAGCACAGCTTCCTGTGTGGAGTTTCAGTGAACTCAAGTGAAATAGAGCTGTGTTTTGTTTTGTCCATTCTGTTAACCTGCTATTAAGCCCAGTGCATGCTGGGAAAGGCTACAGTCGCCTGTGACGCTCATAGATGCAAATAAGTCAGTTGAGAAAAAGAATGCAGATTTTAAAGACATTGGGGGTTAAAATTAACATTTCACAACATTTATCTCTGGTTCCAATACAAATCTGCTCATTTTATATTTATTTGTAGTTCTTGGTACCCCAGATGTTAATGTTTAAATATATATATATATATATATATATATATATTGTGTCTGAGCCATTTGATTATGTGGCTTGATTTGGATTTTCTGAACACAATTGATTCGGAAAAACATGAACACAGTTTTTTATGTTTTTAAATTTTTTTAATCTAAATTAAACAAACCCTTACTAAATTAAATTAAATCTAATTTTTGAAAATGCACAGTTTGAAAGTACTTCTGGGATTTTCTTAAAATAGGGAAACTTAAGCCACATAAATTCAGATTTAAAATAAAATATGTCAATGCTATAAAATCAGTCGTACTTGGGTGTCTATATATTTCACAGTTAGGTATTCAGCTGCTCATAAGATTCCCATCCTTACGACCTATCTTTGCTTCTTCCAGAAGTTATCTCGTGTATGAAACTACGTTCCATGTTATTGATTTGTTCAGACCTATAGAAACACAATTTTTCTATCTAAGCAGATTTGAAAAATAAAAAGGCTAAAAATAATAAAATAGTTGAGCTTCTTATTTGAATGTGCACATACACATACAGCAACAATGATTACAACAATGAGCTTGTACACAACATTAGAGCAGAAAAAAACAAAGACACATACAGTAAACATCAAGGGTTTATTTTCTGCAGCCATGTTTGTCCATGCATTGTTTTTTGTTTATTTTTCTACTCTTGTGTTACACGTTTTATCCATGTGTGTACATATGAGTGTACAGCAAGTGCGTGCTTGTGCTTTGTGACTGTGTGTAATTATGTGTGTGTGTGTGTGTGTGTGTGTGTGTGCGTATGGGTAATTATACAGTAGTGGACTGGTGGTGGGACAGTAAATCAACTGTAGAATGACTTGGATTGGTCTGCTTTGCCGGCAGCACTCCTTGCTCTAACCGGTCATCAGGGAGGGATACACTCTTAGAATAAATACTGTGTGTGTGTGTGTGTGTGTGTGTGTGTGTGTGTGTGTGTGTGTGTGTGTGTGTGCATGTGTGTGTGTGTGTGTGTGTTCTGGTTGCGGGTATACATGCGTGCCTATATGCATCTATGCATACAATGAATTGACTGTGTGTTTTTGTGTGCACATGTACACACGTGTTGTGTCATTATAAAGGGGCGGACTTGTGTGTGTCATGCTATGTGTGTGTGTGCATGCATTATGGGGCGTGTCGGTGCATGAGTGCATGTGTATGTCGGTTGTGTGTCAGCAGAGTTCCTCACCCAAACAGGTCATGAAAAAGGGACTATTGACTGCTGCCTTTGCACCGCAGTGGCCACTCGGCCAGCAGCCGCACAGCTCACTGCAATTAAAGACACTCTCCACAAACCCAAGAGTGAAAGAAATATTTCAGTACGTCACTCACAATCTAAAAGCATTTTTCAAATTTTATGAGACAGCCCTGCCTACAGAAGTGTAATTTGTTACAGTATCTTTTTTTTTTTTTATCAAAATCAGAGATTCCAAAAATGTTGTTTGATATCTGTGTCTCGTGGTGGAAGGAGCAATACCGCAATGTTAAAATATTCCACTACAAGTAAAAGTGCTGCCTAACTAATCATACATAAGTAAAAGTACAGAAATATCATCAAAACAATGTGTCTAAAGTAAAAGCAGTTAGTATGCTGAAGAACGACCATCATGAGTGTAATATTGTCATATAATCTATTATTGGTTCATTATTACTCTAGCATTTAAAGTGCTATATTTTATGTTTGAATTGATATTTGTATAGTAAGTAACTAGTAACTGAAGCTTTAAAAAATAAACTGCATGTAACTGGAGTAAAAAAGTACCATATTTCTTTCTGTAATGTAGTGAAGTGAAATGTATTATATTGGTAACTCAAGTACTTGAATAAAAGTACTTAGTTACATTCCCCCACTGCCACCTCATGCAGCATGTCCCTCCACAGAGAAAGTCCTAGTAAATCTGGATAATCTCCAGACTTCACTTTTTCAAGTTTCAATGAAATCTCTTCACAGTGTGTGTTTAACGTATTTTTTTTTAAACTCTGTACATTGAGAAGTACACATGTGGCCTTATGTAAACCCAATGACTGTGTCTATGTTTGTGTGTGTGAATCGTGATGATGAAACTGCCACTTCTGCCAAGACACAGAACGTGACTGACCATAAAACTAAGAAATCTGAAACACAGGCATGTTCCAGCATGAGTCACCCACACACACACACACACACACACACACACACACACACACACACACACACACACACACACAGATTGTCGAAATGATTGGAAACAGTGATTATTGGCAATCAGCTTGCTTACACGTCGTGTCAGTGTGTGTTTACCTCTTCCTTTACAAAGCATAAATGTGAAACTTGGATGCATATTGACATCTCCCTCCACATTGTGTGTCTTTTTGTACCATTTGTTCATGATGAGAAGAAACCCACACCCCGTCCCTGCTGCACACACGACCCATAAAGCACCATGCCTTTCTGTATGGGGGTGGTTCACTGAAGTCACCGCCACACACACGCATACTGTATATAGATATATATATATATCTATATATATTAGCACACAAAAACGTTGTGCTCTTGATCACATCTTTAGCCACAGCTGCAGCCCCCAACCTTCCCTCACCATGAAGACCACGGGCCGACCACAGACACACACACACACACACACACAAACCTACATTGACACACTTCTTGCACACTTCTTCTGTCTCTCCGGGGCTGTCATTAGGGGCCTGGATTTAGGTTGACGCCCCACAGGTGCTTCAATACTTAGTTTATGTTTTGTCCAGACTTTGATAATAGTGGCCATGTGTCCTGTATGGAACCCCGTAGTGTCAACATTAAATTAATGTTTTCTAAGCTCTCAATTTCTATTTCAAAATGCACTTTTTAAAATGTCTGCTTTTATTTCATAATGACATTTTCCCCACTAGCACTTTTATTTCATAATGTAAGCAAGCTTTACAGCTGCTAGAAGATTAAGCTAGTTAGCTCTTGCTAGCTAGAGCAACAACAGAGTTAAAGTAGTTGGTTGATTCAGAATAACGAATAACGGCATTCTTGTTGCTCTAGCTAACGGGAGCTAACTGGCTAAAGGTAACAGTTGTCGAGCGTCATGCCTATATTGGTATATTGGTTGAGCTTGCTAGCTTAAGAGAGACAGGTGATACGTGATTAGTTGAAAGGTGAGAGGGCGGTGACTTCACCACTATTATATTATATTATTATATTATATATTATATACTATTACACTCCAGCTGTTTGTTTTGATTGACCTGGCATACAGTGCTGGCTTTTATTTTGAAGGATTTCAACGCAACACAACAGAAATATTGAAAATAGAAAAACATTCAGTGAATCAATTTGAAACTCTTTGACACACATTGAATTGCCTTCAAAGTGACATAAACGCTTATATTTCTTACATTGTGGCAGGGAGGGTTTTTAAAATAACTCAGACGTCATTAGCTAAAGATATGTAAGTGAAAACCATAGCAACTCCGAGCTTTAAGAGCTCACCTGAGCGAGTTCAATGTGATGACAATGCTTTATTTATAACTTTGATTTGCTTTAGTAGATGTTTAAGACAATGGCTGACAGGATCAACTGCAAAATAATGTTTATTTGATAGATATTTTGTAAAATGTAATCATATTTCCTTTTGGCTTTGTCTTCAGTTCTATTAGTTGTGTTAATTAACGTGGCTATCATGACCACAATGATAACAACTGATTAAATAAACACAAATAGCAACAAGCAACAAGTTACTGTACTTTTTGGCCTTTTATCTTTTTATTTTTATTTTTTTATTGACTTAATTAATAGCTGCAATACAGATAACACTCACATGCCTATATTAGAGTCTGGAAAACAAATATTTTTTAAATCTGTGAGAACTAAATGCTTTGAAGTCATTGCAGCCTTGACACACACACACACACACACACACACACACACACACACACACACACACACACACACACACACACACACATAGAAGAAAGTGAGGACTTTTTAATTAAAAAAAGGTCCAGAGGAGCCCACAGTCTCCCAGCCTTGTGTGGGATGTAGTTTGACTGGGCATGAACGCAGTGTAACCAGACACACTCCTTTAATTTCCCCCTCCCAGACAAGACACAACAAACACACACAAACACAAACACACACACACACACACACACACACACACACACACAGATGTTATGCTGGATAATTTGAACACCCTGCTCTGACCTGAAGGCACCTCATGCTATCACTCTGTGCACTTTACAGTTCAGACAAGGTCAGTTAGTGGGCTGAGATTTCTGTTTTAACACCCCTAGTCGTAGTCCTCCTACTCAACACACACACACAAATATACACACAAGTGTCCTCATGCACACAGGCACACCCATATATACAGGGAAATGAGTCCATGTGAAACTATGTAGCCACATCATGCAAGGTAATATGCATGGGAAAGCAACTTACTGGCTATTGTAAAAAGCTACTTTTTTTTTATCAATACAGAAGAAAGAAGCATACCAGACCTCATTCATATCAGTAAACAGGGAGCGGACCCGCTAGAAAACGAGTAAACAGACACTGTGTAAGACCTGTTTATATAGACATTGGAAAGATAGACTAACTTTACACGTTATTGTTGATCAAAACAATGTGACATTTTATTAGGTTTAAATTTAGGTTTGAGCAAAGGGAGAAATAGTATAGCGTGCTTTCCCAAAGGAGGTCAAGTACACATTTAAATTGGAGTATTGTTACATTGGGGCTGTAAATGCAATTTCTCACATGTTTTTTAAACTTTCCTTTTGTCTCCAAATAGCTTAAATTACTCAAGCACTTACTCATGTCCAGACAGCAATAATGCCACTACATAGCTCATAAATGTGAAAGACTAGACTATAACTGCAAAGCGCATCGACACGGGGGGAGATGGCATAATGAAAAGATCCCTGAAGGTTGACGTAAACGAACAGGAAACATGTCATCGACATCTGTCAAGAATGTTCAGACGAAAAAGTTAGTGCAATAGATTTAAACAAACACATTACATCGTGTTGGGTAGGGTCTGTTTTTGAAAAGTTACATGAGAATACAGCTCTGGAAGGTTTTTTAGTCTTCTTTACACGGAGCATGTAGCAGGGCTGACTTTGTGAAATTTAATTAAAGTCCCCCTCCAGTGCACATACACTGAGAGTGGACTTTTCAGTGAGGTATAGGACACATTTTACACTGCATAACTTTCGAGCTGAAAATATTCATTGATATTCAAAGATGTGTCAGTGAGGGTGAAGGAGTTTATGTGATTTGAAGAATTTTTAAAGAATTTTGTTTTTGCGGGAAACAAAACAAAACACAGAACGTTTATTATTATTCTAAGTGTGTTTATTTGTTTTTACATGTCTGGAGGGGATCCTGAAAATGTAAGTGTGAGCTGAACTGTAATGCTCTTTTATTCTGTTTTTCAACAAGTTTTAATTAAAGTGTATTAAAGTGTTACATGTATTATGGCTTTTAATGATTAATAAAAAAAAGTTGCATCATCTCAAGACACAACAGAACAACTCACAAGTTGTGCCCATTCTTTCATTAATATTTCAGTTTTTTGGTGCAGCTTTGGTTGTGACACAAACAAACTTAATCATTTTCTTTCCACTGCACAATATTTGGAGGCTTTAACCAGGACACTGATGTTGTTTATTCAAAATCAAAATCCTTAACAGATAACTAAACGTTTGGTATGGTTTCAGGGAGGAGACCAAGAATAAAAACGGTTAGGTTCAAAGTCAAGTTAATACCAATATGAACTTAAAATGGATTATCATATTTTGACATAAGACGAAGGCAACAAATAACATCTTACTGTGAGAGAATATTTCAATAACTTGCTCAAATGCAACTATCAAACTATTGTTGAAGGTCACAAAAATATGTCTCCCTCCCGTCCTTCCATCGCAGTACCCTCTTGCACCTGATATCATTATCACCCCCCAAACCCCAACTCCTCCACCCTCCCTCCTACCCCTGCTGCTCATCACCTCTCCCTCTGGTACCTGACACATCTCTCGCCTCTCCATCCTTTACGCTGCCTTGCTCTCCCTCATCCCTTTACCACCCGCCATCCTTTCTCTCTGCATATCTGTCCCCTCATTCTCTCAGTGTTGCCTCCTCTACCTATCACTGTCCCTGTGGCTCCCTCTGAACCCCTCCCTCTCTGTCCCCTCTCTACTTTCTGACACGCTATGTGTCGCTGGTGAACTTCCTTCTGTGTTCCATCTGCCCTTTTCCCACCTCTCCCACTCCCTTCCAGCAGACCCACCTACTCAACGGGTGCTCACCATACAGGCAGGCGGGCACACACACGGCCCGGAGCTGTCAACGCACTCCTCAGACGGTCCGCGCTCTACTGCAGTTCAACAGCAGGGGGAGTGTCAGGCTGCGGAGGAGAGTACAGAGGGGGGGTTGAGAGCAGAACGGCCCCTTGGCCCCTGGAGAGGGAAGCTGAAGGACAAAGTAAAGAGCAAAGAGTTTGATCTGTTTGTTTTTAGAGTTATTAGAAAGAAAGTATCTTGTATATTTCTGTTTTTATGCACCCCCTCCTTTCTGCACAAGCCTGGAAATGTCATACCCAAAATATAACTATATATATAATTATAATTTATATTTATTTTATTAAACAATTAGTCGACTAATCGATCAGAATAGATTTTGATAGTCATTTAAATCATTATTCAAGCAAAAAAGCAAAACATTTGATTATTGCAGGTTCAGACATTTGGGATTTTTCTGATTTTCTTGACAAACATTTACAGTAAATTCATATCATTTGGTTTTGAACTGTTGGGCTTAAAAAACAAGGCCAATTAATGTCACATATGCTCTAGGATATTATCGCCTTTTCTCTGACATTTTAGAGACCAAACGATAATAGATTGTTAGTTGCAGGCCTATATATATATATATATATATATATATATATATATATATATGATTGTGGTCTATTCAAAAAAGTAACACTTTGGGGTTTACTACTGTAACTCTGAAGCTGTGGTGATATCTTAAAATGGTAAACAGATAGACTTGTGAGGCTTTTTGCTTTTAAATGACGAGTGAGGATTAATCACAAATAAGATATTCAGGCTCACGCTTGTTGATAAAGTTTGCGGGTGAAGTTTTGAATGAACAAAAAAAATAGATGCAAAAAATGTTTTTTCTAATGTTTTATTATTTGACCACAGAGTTGAATAAATGTCTGACAGTCTCGACCTATGATGTTATATTACAGTGCCGGGTTATTGTGTTACAGTACATTGCATTAGTAAGGTATTGCATGATTTTCTTTACGCCCCCTGTATATGTAGGTTACAGCAGATCTTGCAGCACATTATAATGGCACTACTCAGTGTATGATCTGTCTGCTGCCCCCACCTGCTGGTTAGAAATCATGTTTTTGTTACTCAACAAATTGAACCCTGGCCAATTTCAGTGTGTTTATTTGTCTGAGCGTTAGTGTGTGCGTGTGTGTGCCTGTGTGTTTTACACAAAGAGATGTTTAGTCACTTCCACCCACTTAGTTTCTCTCTATCTAGTTCACAGTGATCTTTCTCCCACACCTTTCCCGCACCCATTTCGACCTAAGAGCAGAACCGTAGGGGACCACTGCATCGGCCTAATGAACTTCACATACTGACAAGCACAAATAATCAGCCACCCTATTATAAAACCCACAAGTACAGTAATAACAGTTTGCTGGCCTGTGTTGTTTATATCACACCGTTGCTCTCACAAGCCACAGGAGGGGAGAGTCTGTGACCTTAAGAGCTGTGGGTCCTGCACTGTCTAATTCCATGTTTATGGTTTTGCCTTTTATAACGCACACAGACGGAGCTGCCCTGACCACAAGCACACGGAAATATCATCATGCTCCCTCTCCACTGCTAATTGGTGCCTTGGTACCATCCCTCTGGTGAGGATTCAGCTTTGTGCAGGGCGAACCTGAGGAGCGACGCCAATTTCAGCTTTAGCTTCTCTTCCTCTTTCTTTTGCTCCACAGAATTCACTGCACCGCCGTCAAACCCACATTAAAATGGATATTGAGAGCAAGGTTCACTTTGACTAAAAGAAAACTGCCAAAATGACTTGTGTTTAAATGTAAATTCATATAAACTTGTTGGCACTGCCTACAAAGAAATGTGACTGAGATCATTATACTTTAAGATTCGTAGGACCTTTCTTGCTCAGATCCTATACATTTCTGACTACTGGACGTAAAGCCTGCCTCCTCCGTGGGTGGCTTTATCATCATTAAATGCATTATGTTGAAGTAAAAATAATGTTTAGGAGTAGTTGTTGCGGACACCTTTTTAAAGTATTGCGAGCGCTTCAACAAGTGCTGACATTTTTAGAACATTGAAATTATATAGTTTCCTTGGCAACTGTGCAAAGTTCTTTGACTCGTACCAACTGTTACACCTTAGCTTCACACACGCCTCAAATCTGCAATTCAGGAGGTTCATACACTTGGACAGTGCATATTAATAAACATCCTTGTAAATATGCCAGAGTTAGCCAGGGGGTTCACTTTTATCCGTAGCCCCTGAAATTGGTAGCCTAAAATCAAGATCATGACGTACGGCATATCAATTACACTAAAAGTTCATCACAAAAAGACACAAGCAGGGCAATTTAAAACAGATTTACAAGACAGAGAGCAAATAATTTAACTGTTTCACTGACTAGTTTTATGACATTTTTGCTCATATCACAAACTGAGAGCACATATGAAAAGAAGAAAGCTATAGGGGAGCTCGTATGAGAAGAGATGACAGGAAATGGAGCATCTGCACAGAGAAAACGCACAGCAGTATGGGAGGGAAATGGAGGGATGAAGGGCTTGCGGGTGATGTGGAGACGACAACAAAGTAATTATGGGACGACTGAGGATAGATATAGAACTGGGCGAGGGAGTGAGGAGGAAAGGGAGACTGAGAAGAAGAAGAGGGTGGGGGGTGCAGTAACCTGCTGGAGTCTCCATCACGCCATGATAGTTAATTAGCCTCTGACCGTGGTGGCGAACATATTCTGTAGCCATCTGGAGCAGAGGGGGGAGCTGTCTACCTTTCCACTATTAGATGTCTCTGCCTGTATTTAGTTCCTCTGTATTGATTGTGTGTCATTCTGTCTGTTTTCTGTGTGTCATGTTTATATGCAGGTCTATCTGTCAGTCCATCTGTCTGAGCTCCATCTTCCAGCTGTCTACCATATTGAATAAGGACCCTGATAAATCCATGTGGTATTATAATGTATTCATGGAATGTACACATCCACAGAATTACACAGAAACGGTGAGAAACCAAAGACACTGGAGCGGTCTATTCCTCCAACTGCACTTTTCTCATCATCCACAAGGGGGCGTGACTACATTGAAATGATTCTTCAGCAGGTTTTCACTGATCTGCAGTCATTTGGGTTTGGCGGTGTAATCAGACTGCGGGTTTCTGTGAGGTATTAGACTGAGAGTAAGCTACACGTGTAAAGTGCAATGTTATATTGTCTCATTGTTTCACTGTCTCATTTATTTTTATTTGATCTATTATTTATTTGTTAGATTTTTTTGATTCCTTTTTATCTTATTCATCTATTGTTAGATTTGTTGTGGAGCTAGGCATCTAAGAATGTCGCTATGTGTTGTACTGTGTATGATTGTATAGGTGACATAACACTTTTTTATTTAAATGTAAAAAAAAATTAAGTGCTCAATTAACATTCAATCGGTATTCATCGCTCATATCTGTCATATACTGGGTTGTATTAGTTCATGACCATGAACTATTAATTCCTCAACTACTGACTTTCTATTAATGTAAATGTTTGGAACTATAAATACCTCAATATTGTAGGCTACTACAATATTTTAGGTAAATGTACTTAGTTACTTTCCACCACTGGGACTACCATAATGGATTTTCATCACACAAAGTCATGTGAGCTTTATTTTCAAAATGAAAAAGGTTGATAAAGTACATTGTGCTCATTTTTCATTTTAGTTTAATCACCCGGTGCCAGGGCTGGATATTGGGGACAGTGCCCCGGGCTGTGGGACTGTCAGGGGGCCTCCAAGCCTCAGACCGTGTGCGTGGCCCAAGACTTCCAAATAAAGTTAAACGCAAGGGCCCTCAGTGCGCACAGCGCAATCTGACCACTAGGCCCCTGGGTGTTTATAGCGTTTGTGCTTACATTGTGAGGGCCCCCGGGCCCCTTGTTGTTTAAAAGTCGAGCTAATCACTAGGACCCCTGGGCCACTCAGTGCTCTTAGAGTGAGGCCCCGATGACCCATGGCGTTTAAAGAGTGGTCTGACTACGAGGCAGGGTCCCTCGGCACCTACAGTATGATGGTCCCTGGGCTCCTCTGTTAATACATGGAGTGTAACACCTGGGCCCCTTGGTACATACAGTGCATGCTTAAAACAAGAGCCTATCGAAGAGTTACTGTACAGCAGAGCCCCTGGTTGGCATTCTACAATATGCTGCAACATGGTACAATATCCACCAACAAGTGAGTTAATTCTACATAACAAGACAATTTGAAGGGCGTCAAAAAGTCATGTGCCAGCGGCCTCACGGGACCATGGTCCGGCGGTGCCTGGTGCTGTATCGAAACTGCCTGTTCCCGCAAGGAAGGGATAGTGACAACTGACAAGTCAAACCAGTTATTAATCAGTTAATTCTCAAGCAATAATTATGGAACTCCTTTTCCCACAATGCTTCACTCTGGAGTGCACGTGTCAACGCTGCCCGCAAGCCGGACTGAACGTCACATTCCTGCATTCCCTTTTTCCTCAGTCCCCGGGACGTCGGAATAATAGCTACCACTAGATAGCTAATTCTCTTTCCCACTTTTCTTTTTGAGAAAACACACCCATGACACGGCGGATTTGATCTCAGGAGGTGATCCCGGGTTCACCAGGAGTCAGAATCTCTCTTCGGGTGAGGATTTATCTCTTTTCTAAGCCGGTGAAGGTGTCTGTCGGTTGATATAACCGTGGTATCCAGGGATAACAGTTTTGTAAAATGCGCTGGATGTACTGCTAGTTGCGGCTGTGAGTGGCCTGGTTATGGTTTGGTCTCAACTGGCAGACCTGTTGATATAGCACAGTTGATGGAGGGTGGTTTTAATAAGTAATGTGTGGCCTGTTGTTTACAGTTGGACTTAACAGCTAGCTAACGTTTAGCCACCGGCTGGTTAGCCGCAAAGCTTGCGTCACCATTGTTACCGGTGATACGCGGGCAAACACGCCGGGGTGTGGAGGAGCCTCCAGATGTTTCTTTGTTACTTTGAAAATGACATTAAGGAGCAGTGAGTTGGATAACGTTACCATTAACCTCCTGTCAACATACAGCACTTGGCTAACGTCTCATACAGTGCTAGCATCCCAGACAGCATGGGCGTGGTGATAGGAGTGCAAACTGAAAAAACTGTAGCCTAAGGTAATAATGTGATCGTTATGGTCAGTTGTGACGGTCACCCTTGCAACCAGTTTGATTTCAGTAACGTTATACTTGCAGGACAGGAATGATGGCAATATCCATTCCAAATGTTAGAAGTCAAGTCTGGAAAGCAGCTGAGCTTGCTGCAAATCTGCAGTCTGAGTCTCAGCTGTTGACTCTAACAACAAAGAGCGGGGTCACAGCTGCTGCTTGTCTGTGGCAGGACGGAGGGAAATCACAGCTATACCTTGAACTCGTAGGATTTGTCATCTCTTCTGAGTTGAAGCACGTACATGCAGTTGTTTAGGTAGTTGGTTTGCATAATGTTTAATTAATTAGCACCAGATGGGACAAACCTGAACAGTGTTTAATGTGCTGGAACCAGCTTGTTCTTGCCACTTAGAAATCAATACAGTTATAAATCATTACTCATACAATCTAAGTTTACATACTGTCAAAACTAAGAGGTCTGTCCTAAAGGAGTCCTGAAACTTCAGTTTGCTCCTTACATTCCTGAGATTCCTGCTGCTCAGAGACTGATTGGTTCAGAGTGACTTTAGTGAGGTAAAAGCATGTTTGCGTGTTACCACAAGTCACACAACAGAGACCCTCCTGACATGAATGTGACAGCTTTTTACAGTGGAGAATGGGTTAGTGAATTGATAATCAGATGTATTTGATCCTGCTTTGAGGAAAAATCTTTCCTTTTTGAATGAATGATATCTTCTCAGCGTATGATGATCTTTGCCAAAGTTGCCTGCTTTACTGTGGAGTCTCTTCTACAGGCATATGCCAATAAACAAGTCTGCCTAGTTGTAAATCCGGTTCAGGCAGTGTCTGTCTTCATTGTAAAGGAATATTTATCTTGGTTTAGTGCCTGTCATCTACGTCTACAGACATTTGTCAACTTGTTTACCTTTTGTGAACCTGGTTCAGTCAAACATAGATAGGTAATAGGTAAAAATATTTATGAATTAAATATCATTAGATAGAATATAGCCATATATGGATCTAACATGGGCCAAGACATACTAATATTGCCAAAGTGCCAATATGGAGAATGACTTGTTTGTGACTGAAAAAGAGCCAGCTTGAATGTTGCCTTACACTTGCAGAACATTTGAGGGCATGTATTGAAGTGTATGTATGGATATAAGCCACTATATATATATAAGCCTCTGCTGACAGTAGCTAAATAGCAATCAACTAACTAATCTAAAAACTAGATAATATCTTTCCGCTAATTGTCACAGAATAAAACAAAGATCTGGCGCGCTGTATGTACTGTCAGTAATCGACGCTACTAATATTGCATATATGTTGTGCAGTAGCATGAGGTATTTTTACAGTCAGCGAATATTTGCCATGCACATTACGATGTTCTGGGTCTCGTTCAGATTAACATGAAATACTGCTTTTTATCCTGACTTTGTAATAACTTGTATAGATGCTCTCACGTATGAATTAATCATAGGTTTTATCCAGATCTTGTAACTACATTACTTGTTAGTGTTGGCTTGATGAGTGAACTGCTCACAGAGGTGGCATGAGGGTCCTTTCCCATAACCTGATCTAATCTGTGATTTTAGGCTCTCAAATAGCAGGTGGTTTATTAATAACTGCTCCCTTATCATCTAGCCTTTTTATTTTTTTAGACCTTATCTGATTACATCACAGCAACAGTCCAATTTACTATTGATAGTTAACGATTAACTCATGAAACAAAGACTATGACGATTAAATGAGTATTGCCGATGTTTAAACTTGGCCTGAAATACTGCCTCATTAAATTAGACTAAGATCTAGATCTAAGCAGGGTCAGTATAGTGTCATCACCCCAATGACCTGCAGTCCCAGCACATTTGACTTCTGCATTGATCTGGTGAACTCTGCCCACAGTGGACAAACGCTGTCAGAAAATGAAAGAATGATCCCAGAGTAATGGTGACAAATAATGCTGCCAGGGGTTCATATGAGTAGCTGCATGTAACTCTTACCTGTATGCATCATGATAAAGCTAATGCTAAGAAATGGAGTAGTAGTGTTTAGGGCTGTGACGCACACCCAGGTAGATATGCATGCAGTGTTTTAGGAGGAGGAGAGCACACAGCTGCATGTTATAGAGAGAGTGGGAGAAGCCTGCAGTAAAGTAGAGCGCCCTGACTCAGCTGCGTAGCACAAATCTAGCCTCCTTTCAGTTGGAACTGCTGCTCATTACGTTGCCCGAAGTGTATGGTTGAGTGAGTGGGAAAAGAGACGATTAGAAGAGGGAGGTCACGCGGCTCATGGTTGAGGAAAACATACATTAAGAGATATCATGTGGTGGCTTAAACCTGAGAGCAGAAGGCATTTAGCTTAGTGCAAGAATGCAGAGTAGTTCTCTAGCAAATTACATGGCCTCAATTTCTTTTTGGAAACATGGGGTTTTTGACAGAACTATTGTCACAGGCTTTCTATGGCCTACCTTTTGTTCTCAGAGTTACTGGTTTTGTTGTTATGATCGCATGTGTTCACCCCTAACCAATGATGGCTGCAGCTCGGTTGCTGACTAACCTTTGTTGCCTCTCTTTTCGCTTTTGTTGCCGTTTAGCTTTGAGGCCTCGGAACTTCGACCTACACTCTCTACATGTTGTGAAGCTTGTGAGCTGAATTACATACCCTCACTTGTTTGCCAGGCCTCTGTATTTGTGTGTGTGTGTGTGTGTGTGGATCCAGACAGGATAGCATTGTTGGACTACAGTCCTACAGTATTGCACATGCCCAATGCTCTCCCATTAGGTCACTACAGGGGCAAAGGGGAACAATGAGGCTATTGTTTTAAGCGTACACATACACATACTCTTGGACCCCCCTCTGTGCCATGTGAAGGCTGTCTTCCACTAGTGTGTTTCTCTAGATTCAGGTCATTCAACTTGGACTGTATGAGTAAACACATTTACTCACAGCAGCTTGTTATAGTGTATGGGAGGCGGGAACTACTGCAGAGTACTTTTTGAAGTTGTAATTTTACTCCTATCACATATTCCTTAATTTGAGGGTTGTTCTCAACCTTGTACCTGTTACAACTTTCTGTAAATGCCATTTTTGTGTTTACGGTTTCTATTGTTCTCCCAGTTTTGTGTGTATTTAAGTGACATCTTGCATGTGTTTCTACATGCCTCTAACCTGCAGTGATTGGTTGAGAACTGCTTTTGATCTCCAAGACTGACTGCTGATGTTGATGATGAAGAGAGGCTTTCGATAACCTGTCCATATCCATTCTGCGACATCAGTTCCCAGTACAATGACACTCTGGATGTCCTGAAACTTTATGTAGGAGTAGGATCAGGCTCAATTCGGAATTTTTTATTTTTTATTGTTTCTATATAAAGCCTGATATTCTTCCACACCATTGTGAGTGACGCAAGAAGTTGGACGAGCAATGTGAACAGAGCCATTTTGTGCTGAAAACTTTGCCGCTATTCCAGCAACATTTTGTAGGTGCACTACCTGTGTTGCTGAAAATGTATATACTTAATATTCTCTGGCAGAATTGAGGCTACCCAAATGTCACACTGGCTCTACTCTCTCCAATGATGGTGTACTAAAATAATAAATCATACACAACAAGATTTAAAGGTTTTAGTTGTCACATGCTCATGCAGTGAAATGCAGGGCAACATACTCTGTGCTAAAAAGGCTGGTATTGTGATAGACTAAACCGCACGGGGAACCATTAACGGCGAATAAAGTGTGCATCTGCAACAATATGCAAACATAGTTTACATTATAACACAGTCACAACAGATCTTTCTGACATTTTGCCGTTTCCAAATGATCTCAATCGTGCAGTATCTAACCTATTCCATCTCACCTCTCAAAATTAGACTACTCCAAATTATATTTATACCCACGTGTGAGTTTGTTTAGCCAGCCAGACAGTAGTAGACCAGATTAGGCGAATTAGCAGCTCTCACTGCATGGGGTGGGAACACTGCCTTTGACTCCCACTGTGGAGACTGTGTCTCATGTTCTGCTTTGTTTGGGTTGTGTGGATTATGGTTCTTACTGCTTGCTTGTTGTGTAACAATATCAAAGGTTGCAAATCACTGGTGGCTCAGAGCTTGTTTGACTTTGTTTGTTATACACGTTGTGTTGTTTTACTATTCCGTGGTGCAGCCAGTATGATTTGTTGGGAGACATTTGAAGGGTCTTCTGTAGCAGTATTGTGTATTTGTACTCCATGGGTTAATGGTAAACATAGTTGTTATGTTTTATGTCGCAGGTTTGTTGACTTCTTTATTAGATGTGAAACTTCAGAATATTCTTCTAATATCCTACTTAAACTAGTACATTTTGACAAATAAGTGTGAGTTGAGGTTGTTTCAGTTACACATAAATCCATAAAGAAACACTAGAATAGAAATATCGAATCATATTCTTAACACAGAATAAAGTACTGCACTTTGCTCTAACGCTTGATAACAAGTATTTAACACTCCTCATTCAGGGGGTCTGGAAATGTTTGAATTCACCACCTCATTATGCCTTCTGATGTTAACGAAGATAACTGCTTTATATGAAAGCTATTTTCTCCCCTTTGTATACATCAGACTGCATGTCAAACGTGTACATTAGTTGAACAATTGCACAATATATCATGATCACAATTGTTTTTTCTTTGGTAATGAATCTACTCTGTCATGAAATATGGATGGTGTAGATTGGCATTTGTCTCTGCCTCTCAAACAAAGAAACAGTGTGCTGTCCAGTGCCACGCTGTGTCTGTCTGGTCTGTTCAGTATCAGTCTGGATGGTGCTGGGCTCCGGGCACAGTGTTCAGCTGGGTTTTACTGTAGTTAAATGCATTTCACAGTCTTGATCTTTCTCTGTCGTCCTGTAGTGTCACTGGCTGTGACGCATATCCCAGCACCTAGTTTTAGTTTACTATTGGTTCGACTCTAATGGCTGTATTTCCGTAGCCAGGCTTTTAGTCCTCTGAATCACTGCTTACGTCCAGTTTATCGGGTACATATCTCAAACTAATGCAGTCCAACGCAACAACCCTGCAATAAATCCTACCTTCATGAAGGTAATAATGTTCGGTCTTTGTTGAAACTGTTATGGAGAAGTGTTGACTCAGATGTATGGTCATTGTGGCTGCTTCGGTCATAGTGCTGTTGAATTATACTGTGTTCAATCTACTGAAACAAACACAAAGATGTTTCAACACAAACACAGTCCTCCATTTAATGATTGTGAAGAAGAGTGCGTGATGTTGTTGCCTGAACAAGATATTTTGGAAGGTTCAGAAGAAAACTTTGAAGTATTGGCTACTGATATGCCACTTATTGTGGTGTGACAGGCAGATCTTTGCTGGAACAGCTGGTAGACTTGAGGGAGGGAGATCAAAAGGGTGGAGACAGGAAGGAGAAAGGGAAGGAGAGTGGGACAGACAAAGAGGGGGGGAGGAGGGAGACTCGCCCTGTCCCATGTAACTACAAAACAGGCCAACGTGCCACATGAAAATGTTCTTGGTGCGATGCCCACTGCAACAAACTGCTTCATCAGACGTTACCTCTGTCTATCTGACCGACTCTCTTGATCTGCAGCCCACAATTAGTTTTTGGCTTTGGTTCGCACTCCTTTTTGGAGCTGCAATGATTAGCCAATTGTTTTTAAAGTATGTCCACAGAAAATTAATTTGGAACTTTTTTGATAACTGATTATCATTTAAGTATTTGTATCAGTCTAAAATCCTGTGTGATTCTTTTTCTACTATATTATTAAACTAAATATTTTTGATGGTTGTACAAAACAAGGAATTAAGCTTTGGGGAATTGTTATGGCCTATTCTTTGACATTTAATCGGCCCGAAACATATTTGATTAGAATACAGCACTGATTTATTAGCATTGCACTTCTATAACATTTGCTGGACTCGTGCTGAGCGGAGAAATCAAAATCGATGTAGCAGAACGAGCTATATCATCTTTTTATACCACACATTCTTCTTCTTCTGCCTTGTCAAAGACCTGGTGCCTGCATTACCCACAATGCAACTTGATTTGGTTGTGTTATGCTAGTAGCCTCAAGAAGTGATGAGGAGTGGGCTGCAGAGGTCTGGTAACCTCACTTTATTTCTAACTCTACACCATTAATTTGCAAACTTGTGACGTCACATAAAGGGCTTCATACAAGTTTTTCCACATATGTCTTAGTACCCCTCACAACCTCTAAACAGGTTTGATGTGTAAAATCGGCACACTTCTCTTTTAATCGAGAAAGTAATCAAGATAATTCTCTTTTAGTTTAAGCCTGAAGGGAAATGCTGACATCATTACTGCTCAAATGCATACCATTTTCTTTCTTTATGCCTCTGCTTGCCCTCATCATTTGCATCAGTGTGATGTGAGAGCTCGTATCTTTGCTTGTCTTAAAGTCTTGTGTTTGGTAAATGCGAGATGCCTTGCGGTGCTATTAGTGCTCGTGACCTTGCAGAGCCAGTTTCTCTGTTTAGTCAAAGATCAGAAGGGGCCATCATCTTTGTTTTTCTCATGTACGCTTAATACAGTAGCCCTTTCTTTGTCTGGGTCAGATGAAATCCTTGCTTTAGTACCAACCATAACCTCCACCTCTCTCTTGCACCCTCAAGGCATGATGGTAGTTTGGAGTGTTGACTCTCACATGAGCATAGTGCCACCTTGGAACATATATAAGAACATTGATGTTACTGTTGTTAAACTGAGAGATAAAACCCACTGTGGAAGCAAAGCAAATGTCACCACCACTTATTTTAAAGCAGATTTAGAGTGGTGTGTTATGCAACACCGCAGGATAAAAAGGACTTTGAGTCAGGACTGTGATAAAGACACACAACCAGTGTTTACTTTAGATGGATGATGATATTATTTGGGGGGACTATAATGCATGTGCAGCCCTTTTTATAAAAGAATATATATAACCTGCTGCACAGTAAGCACATAAACTACTATGAAAGTATCAAACAGATGCTATAATACAAAGAAATCATAGATACAAAGACAAGAAGACGGAGAACTAGATGAGATTGTAGTAACGGACGGGTCAATAGCTGTTGTCAGCAGCTTCCCCTCAGGCGGTAACTCTATACTACATGTCAAGGACAAGAGTAGGACATCTGACTGCAACCACTACCAATATGCGTCAAACCTAGTGATGCAAACATCCAGACTAATATTACTGAATGGTTCTCCATTCATATAAACTGTGTTGTAGTTAATGGAGCTCTGCCACATTAACATCAGAACAGTTGAAATTATGAATTGAGATAACAAATTCAAGGCCACGCAGAGTTTTATTAATGCCCCTACAACCTCACATAATGTAAATTGAGGTGGAAGAAATATTAAAAACACAAATCAATATAACTCCCCCACACAGACTGCAGCCTCAGAAATGACCTTACAGTTGAATCAACATCTCAGCGTCATGAATGACGAATTGAAAGTCTTTTTTCAGCTGAGCTGGGACAGTTGGTGTGTGTGTGTGTCCGTCCATACACGCAGAGCATGTGTAAATGCATACAGTTGCATGAAGTTTATGCATCACATGGGCTGTTTGTGGTTGTAATTTCTGACGGTAAAAAAATGTCTTCAACTTCAGCTCTGTCCGAGCATGATGCTGATGCTTCTGTAGCCTGCTAACTGCAACTCGGCAGGCTAATCAAAGCCTGGTATCAATGTAAGGATGGATTATACTGTTGACAATGTATGGATTATACTATCGACACTACAGTAGGTCAGATTAGGACATGTTGACTCTGCTACATAGTATTCAGAGATTAAAGTATTAGTCCTAAATATCCATATATTTAAGCAGCAGGGTAGCACTGTCCTTGATCAACAGATTTGTAAAGGATCCAGCCTCGTGCTCAACAGGGGTGCTGTCCTGTAGCTGACCCTGAGCTCTGATCCTCTAAAAAAAAGTATGTCCCTTTTGGTAATACTACTAACTCAGTTGTACACATGGTTTTTCAGTATTATTGGTACTCTAAAAGGAGTACTTTCTGTTTAAATACTTGGTGGGATCTCAGTCTTTGCTTTGTTATGATGTTGTCTTGTTTGATGAGATACTACACAGTGCGGCAGTAGGTGAATTCAGATGTTCGATTAAAAATAGATTAAAGAGAGTCTTTAGGATATAGCACTCCTCGTGGCATTAGATAGCCCTGTAGCCCAGAACCAACAAAACAAAAGGGTTTAAACTTTGTGTGACTGACTTGTTGGCTGCAAATGCACAGGGCTCCCCAGTGAGTCCCCAGGGCTCAGCAGATAGCATTATGCGTGCTCCAGGGCCATAAATCCTCTTTGCATGGCTGGTGATCAAGCCATGATGTAAAGGAGCTTAGTAGCAATAGACAGACACAGGCAGGAAGCTGCTTCCCTGTTGGCCACAGGTCAGGTGATCACACCCACAACACTGACAGGAGAGAGAGAGACGGGTGGGAAGAGGTAGAACAACAAAGAGTGACATTGAGGTGTATGTATGGTGACACCAGGCAGAGTTTTGGAGAAATAAGAGTGACAATCAGAGGTTTTTCTTAGTGAAAACACAACCTGGGCTTGCTGCAGCTCCACTCCAGGACAGTTTTGCTGTTGGACAACTTTGGAAACAAGCAGAGCATATATGGATGTTTGTTGACAGCAGTGAGGTTATATGCACTCTTTGATTGTTGAGAATTTAAAGGGGGACCAAGGTGAGAGAAAGCCTATAGTTAATTTACAATTATTCTCATTTTGTTTATAAAATGTCAGAAAATCGTGAAAGATTCCCTTCATAATTTCCCACAGCCCATGTAGTGTTTCTAAGTGTTTGTTTGTTCGGCCTACAGTTCAAAAACTCATCATCACATTTGAGAAACTGTAACTGGAGAATGTTTGTCATTGATTATCAAAATAGTTTATTTTCATTAATCAAGAAACAGATTAATTGGTACTGTACTCCACAGGTTGTTGCCGCCATAAGTATTTTGGCACGGGCGTGTGTCCACATTGCGTCTTCTGAGCACCAGCATCTTTTTTTCAAATGTTCCCAATGAGGAGAGAGCGTATGCGGTCGCCTCGAGAAAAAGCGCTGCACCCAGAGTCTTTTTTCTGAGCGCTCCTAGTTCTCTGAACTTTTCAGAAAAGCCCAGGTGACGTCACTGTAGCAAATGGAGGAGAAGCTTCTTTTGACCATGTCTGTCTATCTTGAGCTTTATATGTCAGACAAACACAATCATAACAAAGACCGAAAAGCCCATTTGTGGGAGCAGATCGGCCGGGCGTTGTCTTTGATGGATCGTCCTCCTTGCTCTACTGCTCTCGCTGTCAGGGTGAGCGGTGACCAGCTCATTCATGCAAAGCATCAGGGCCAGCACATTTTAAATTGGTGGACGTGCGCCCTAATCTATCCACTCATCTGGGACTTGGGCTCACCTTATGTCTGCTCATTTATGTCATAGTTGTTTTGATGTTTTTACTGTAAAAAAGGCCAGCCTTGTACTCACAGGAGATGCATGCTCTAACATGGAAACTCTTAGTCATGCATCTGTATCCTTCTTTTCTTCCTTTCACAGGTCACTTTCCTCCTTCCCTTCCCCTCCACCCATCACAGCGCTGGTTGTCATGGAGAACTCTTCGGTGGCGTCAGCATCGTCTGAGGCTGGGAGCACACGCTCACAGGAGATAGAGGAGCTGGAGCGCTTCATCGACAGCTATGTGTTGGAGTACCAGGTGCAGGGTCTTCTGGGAGACAAGGCAGATGGAGACTTGGACTTGGACAATGGTGGCAAGGTGCCACAGGTCAGAGCCTTATCATTTCAATGGATGACATGCTCTCATTAGTCTCATATCTGTGAACGGCAGTTGTTATGTTTAGAGGTGTCTCTGGTTTGTGTCGTCCAAAAACATGCTGCCGGGGTACAGCCGGCATCAAAACAGCTGCCCCTGTTGTTTTAATGCAGATGTAAACGTAGACAAATGTGAAGGTACATCCACCAAACATTGCAGCTGTAAGGAAAAAAACCCAGGGGAACTTACTGTGTTGTTTATAGTCTTTGTTTACACATAAACAAACCCCCATTTTAACTCTCCTCATTTCTCTCCTCCAGTGGACAGATGACTGTAACAACAAGAAAGATGGCAGCTGGACGTCTTCACGGGGAAGAGGCTCAACCAAGCCAGTAAGTGTTTCTGTCGAGGTTCATGCTTATTTCACAGCTTTGGAGGTGACCTTAATTAATTCATTGAATAATCATTCACAGTTTAGTTATGCAAAGTATAGTAATGATTCTACACAAGGGCTGCAGTGGCAACAAATATGGTTGGGGCATCTGTACCTTACTATCCATCACAAGAGCCGTAATGATTGGAAAGAAGGACCTATCGGTGTCTATCTCAAAAATAATCAGCTATATGGCCTTTATCATAAATCAGGGTTTGGACAATAACAAAAGCTAAAGCTGCAGCACTTTCATAAATTAATAACACGTGTATGTAGTTCATAGATGAACAAAAAAACAGCATTTTGTGTGTTTCTCAACTGACCGTTACTGAAACTACGCGGTTTTAACGGCTGTGTTTACAAACTTTACTGGTGTAAGCAACCCTTTAACAGCATCAGAAAAACAATTGTTTATATATTGTTTTGTAGATTTAGTCCCTGTATTATAATACATGTCAATAATTATATAGTTCCAGTTTTGTATTTAGTTTATTTAGATAAAAATAACTTTTTCTCTACCATCTCAGAATTAGTTCTCCCCCTGACTCCCGGGCTGGTTCCACTGGAACCTTCTTTAATTTCTCCACATGTCTGTTTGCAGTATCTACTGTGGCATCCTGCATTTGTCCTCGCTTCTATGTCCTCATCTCATTCTTTGCTTTTTGAAAATGTAAAATGCTCTATTTAAAGAAATCTGACATCATAGTGAAATTAAAGCTACAACGACGGTGAGGGACTAAAGCTGTGTTAATTCGGCAACAACCTTGATAAAACGAAAGACGAAAAACATTATTATTGGATGCAGCACAATTCAGATAATGTCATATATCTATCCACTGAAGTCAGATTCATCCGGGTGACTCAGTCTGTTGCTAGTCTAAAGAAACTGAGAGTAGACCTATGTTTACCCCATAAACAGGTGCAAAGAATACACAAATGCTAATTCAGAGGTGACGACAGCATTTCTGTATGTTTAACCTCCACTACAGCCCTGATTGTACTCACTTCCACGTTGTTGTTGTTGTTGTTGTTGTTGTTGTTGTTGTTGTCCTCTTCTGTGCTCATCTCCCCTTTGGTCATTGGAGCATCACATTGATCAAAGCGTAGGTTTGCTCTGCTCTCAGCTCTGTATGTTCGGGTTAGTCTTTCCCTCTCTGTCAGCTGCTGAAACGTATGATTCGAAGAGACTGCAACACCAGCCGTAAGCGATCCATAGCTCGTCAGCTTGCTTGTGGTTGCTTGAGACAAAGTGTGTGTGTGTGTGTGTGTGTGTGTGTGTGTGTGAGAGAGTGTGTGTGTGTGCACTCTGACTGTACAGTCTGCAGTGATTTTGAGTATTATTGCTCCTCAGAGCGTCATTGGTATAATTCACCAGGAAGTGAGTGGTGAAGCAGCATGCGGTTCAAAGAGTGCAGAGTTATCCAAAATATGAGGGAGGTAAAAGGAGGGACTAGGATTGAAATGTCAGTATTTATGTCAATATATTTTCAGTGCAGCAAAAATAGGGAGGTGTTTTTTTGTTTACATTAAGTTTCTGAAAGTATAGTGTCCAAGACTTTGCAAGGAAACTAGAGTTTTGACAACCCTTGCGGTATGTCTTCGCTAGCATATAATGAAACTCAAAAACAAAAGTCAGAAAAAGCAATAACAGAGACAATTATGTGGAGACAGAAACGGGAGCTGTTATCTCAGCTCAGCCAGTACAGTGCTCTGAATTGTTTTGTTAAAGAATACAATAAAAGTTGTTTTTTACACACCGAATATGCACACAAAACAAGTATAAAGCAGGAGAAATGGCACACTGGCCTCCATTGATTCAAAAGGCAGACCGACCAGCTGAATTAATTGAATTTATGTACAAAGCATTTTAATCAGCATTTCTGTAAATGGACACACACTTCTGCCCAGCTGACTGTGCTTCAATCCAGTTTTGCTCAAAGATAAAACATTTTTGAAGACTTGTCTTGTAGCTGTGGTGAACTGTGACCGAAATGAATGAAACCGAAATACTCAGTCCGTTTGCTTTTCATCCCCTCTCTCAACTCTGCAGGATGAGTGGGAGCACAGCAGTAACGGCAGTACAGGTTCCAGGCCCAGTTCAGGGTCGAGACCAGGTTCTGGCTCACGATCCGGCAGCAGAGGCAGAAACAACCAGTTCACAGGACCTGCCAAGGTGTGTGTGTGTGGCGTGTGTGTGTGTGTGTGCGTGTGTGTGTGTGTGGTGTGTGTGTGTGTGTGTGTGTGTGTGTGTGTGTGTGATACGTCTCTCACTGCCACCACATTCCCTCAGTGTGCCTAAAATGCTCACCTCTGAAGGACACGAAAGGGAACATCTTGGGGAGACTCTGACCGATACTGTAGCAGCTTCTGTCACGTGTCTCTTATCAGGCTCACTGCATTGTTCCCTTGGGAGTCTTTAGCCATCTTTGACCATAAGCATCTAAACATTTCACCACAAATTAAATCTTCACCGTTATGAAATGTTTAGAGGGGCACTCCACACACGGATCACTTTACTTGTCACAAGGAGCACTACTCAACCTTTGTAACGGCTGTACAGTATATGTACGTCGTCAGTGGCTTAAACCTCAAATCTCTGACAAAGGATTTTTGGCGTTTGAAAGAATTGGGCATTTACAAGCGTGTAAATCATATATACATACACATACATATTATATCGATTCTTTGGATACGATATTTGCTGATAGCACAAATTATTCCACAATATGATTTGAATTCAATTCAGGAGCCTGTGATTGATATGAGATGATTTCATATGTTAATTAGAAAGAAAAGAAAAGAACATGTTTATAAAAATAAAGTAATCTGCTTTTGAAGAAGCGTAGTTCCACAGGTGCACCTCTCTTTAAATGTTCAATACAAGTTCTATAATATAAGCTTGGTATGTGATGGTTTGGTAAGAAGTGTTTTGTATACTAAAATATTTTCCCCGTGTGCTGACAGAACGGAAACAGAGAAGGCTCCCTGGACATCCTGGGGACAGACATATGGGCTGCCAACACAATGGACTCACGCGGGTAGGTGCCTCGCTGTCTCACAAACCTCATATAGTGTACAGTCTACTGCGTCTGAATTCCAGCCATAGTTTCTGGAGGATCATACAGCTGATTTAGACCCACCCTGAGTCTGGTAGCTTTTGACTCCTTTTCTTTCCTCTCAACTGGACTCTGCTTTTTGTTCTGCCCTTTTTGTTCATTCGAAGTCTGCTGTTACCTAAAGTTTGATTTGTTTTCTCCTGGTTGGCCCGAGACAGTATTTCCCAGCTTTTATCTTCAAGACCCAGATCACTGCTGGCATTTATTATGGCTATACAAAAATAGATACTACATGAAATGCAATAAAGGACATCATATTCAAAGAGCTCAGTCAGCTCTGTCACTTCATCCCAAATTAACTTGACGTTGATCAAGAAGCTACACTGCTGAGCTGCGGCTTTTATGCTGATGATTAAAACTATTTTGTTTCAGTGTTTCTGCCAACAGCCACACTTACGTCTAACCACTGGAAGCTCGACGGTTTCCTCTGGAAAATATTAAGCGTCAATGCAATCTTGTTTGGTCTTATACGTGAGGGCCTTGTGAAAATCCGTTCACTTGGTGATTTAATGATTTTTCAAACGAGCTTAACCTGAAACTAGACGAGTGCAAAAAAAGAAAAGAAACGAGTGAGACATAAATCACTTCACTGGAGGGAGGACTGGTTGCCATGGGAACAGCTGCATGGCAGCTTCAGCTACCTAACTTCCGGCCACGTTGGCACATCTGAGCAGACGGTGAAGGAGCTCTCCCTCCATGCAGACAGAGATGAAGTTAATGGTGAATAAAAACATATTTCATTCGGAGTCATTTCTGCCCTTGTAGTTAAAGCTGCGTGAAATCAACTGCCTTACAAAAGTTTTGCTGTGGCTTAGAGTCTCAAATCCGAAAATGTAGTTTGAAAGTTAATTTTTTTACGCAGTTGGCAGAGTTGCTACATCAGCATTGAGTTCTTGAGCGTGACATTGGACCCAAATCGCTCCCCATCTCTATCCACAGAGGGTAAAATGATAATTATCTTTGGACAATGGTGTCAGTCAAATGGATCTAATGTTGCCTTTTGTTTTTAGGAACAATTAATACAGATAATAACAACGCCTATTATAAAAATACCATAATGAACAGATGCATATGTCCAAGCTTTGATGTTTGCATCATTTTGATTTGAATTCTTCTGTTGTATTTGTCAAAAACCCTCTGCCTCTCATACTATTCGCTTTTTGGAGTGAATTTCTTCAGCCAGCCTCACCTAGTGACACAAGTCTATTGTAGCACCATGCGGTCACTGTCAGTGATTTTATAGAGGCTTTTATTAGACGTAGCTCACCACCTCACAGTCTCTGGTACTATAACTGTTAGGCGTTATGCTCAACTCAGACTGCAAGTCTTTTTCTGGGCACATAAAACCTCTTCAAACACATCATCTTAACTGGGTATGTTAACTAAAGCAGATAATACATCCAGCATTGCATTCTGTACCAATATGTCAAGATGCAGAATAACAGACGTGACCTGGTGTGTGTTTGATGTAATTGAAAGCCAATGAGTAACAAACAAATTCCATATTGGAAAGCTATTTGCTCAGATACTTCATTCTTTATTTAGATAAATCCAGGTTAATGCAAATACAGAATGTCTGTTGACTTGATGATTATGAAAACCTATTATCTCAATTTCTGCTCTCTCCTTGAGCGTATGCATGGATACTTGATGTGTCTAACCTTTTATTCTCTCTCTTTGTCTCTGGGTTGTAGAGGTGCAGGATGGGACGTGCAGCCAGAGAAGCTGGACTTCAGCCATTTCCACAGGAAACACTTCAGAGGAACGCCAAAGCACCTGCCACACATTGACAGAGAGGGGTAAGATCTTGGTTCTGCTGGTGCTGCGCTGCTCTGTCTCACCATTGGATCATTCCATATTATCTCAGTTTTGTCTTTTAGGATTGCCTCTAATTAAGCCCAATGATGTCTTCCTATCATCCCCTCTTTCAGGATGAATAAAAACAAGTTTGAGGAAGATGACGGCATAGACATGAATGACATTGAGAGGTTCCTACCCCATCTGCGCTCTGTAAGTCATATAGATCGTTTTCTCACTCTGATATACAAGCTGTCTTCGTACACACATTTCTGTACTGCACAAGCAACATTATGTGGCTTTGTAGAACTGTTCTTCTACACTGATGTGACACAGTGAACAAGAAAGCCCTCCACCAAGATGACTTCCTAACAATGAATTAGTTGTCAGAGAGCGACCCCTGTTGGTGCAATAGAAAAACAACAGGTGCACCAACCAGAGTAATGGTGCTGCAGTCAGGTCCATAGTAAAATCACCACAGTAGGAAACATCCTTGCAAAAAAACGAGACTATTCATGTAGGGTCAGTTTGTTTTCTTTTGTTGAAGAACACTCAATACACGCAAGATCAGCCTCGATAAATGTACATTTATGTTACAAATGAGACTTATTTATAAATGAACATTTGGTGACACCTGCTGGACAGATGCTGAAGTGAGCTGTAACTGACAGGAAAAGAGCGTTAATGTTATACTGACCCCCGGTGGTTAAATGTGTGTATAACATTTACACATCTACCCAATAATGTCTACAGAAAAGTGAAGTATGTTGTTTGTTTCTGTGCGAGTTTAAAACCTCTTCAGCAGCTTTTGAGCTCACACATCTCAACACAATATCCATATGTTCATATCCACACTGTAAGAGAAGACCCTCTTTTGTGTCCCCGTACAACTGTTTCCTTGTTGAGCTTTACAGAAAAAAAAGAAGCAATTAATCTACTAAAAACGGTTGCTTAAGAAAACAACTTGCTTTTCTCCTAACTCAGAATTTCTTAAGGATAGAAGTTGCAGAATGCTTCTCTAGTGAAGAAATGCCCTGTCTGTACATATGTTATAGTCTAAAAGCCTTATTACAACAACAGTTTCCTAATGTCTTTCATTATAAGGTCATTCTGAATATGACTTGTCTGATGTCAACAAAGGGGGAAAAAGAATATGTAGAATGAATTTAGCAGCTGTGTATACCATTTACGGGTATTGACCATTGTGTTTTCCAAGATGATTAGTGATTCCGTGGGGTGGCAGAGTTCACTCTAGTCCGTTGATGGCACCCTCCGCTCTTCCTTCCTTGCTCTCTGAGCCAAATTGTCTTCCATCTTTCATAGTGTTTGAGCTCCAGTGTCTTCCTCTTTCCTTCCCCTCTTGGCTGCGTTTCGCCTCTCGTAGTGTTTCAGCCAAGATGGGCCTAGTTGCGCTACCAAGATGGCTTCCTCATTGTATACCTCCCGAGCCAAGATTACCGTTTCCGTTCATTCAGTTAGGGCCAAAAGATAGATGGGGTCAACTGCGTTTGTCTGGTGAGCTTGGGATCGGATATGTGTGGGCACTTGGATACAGCAAGGTCAGAGACACAGAGCTGGGGAGTCATTGCCACATTTTCTCTCCCTCACATTCTTTAGCTGTTTCTGACTTCAGCCATCCCCTATTTCACACTCTGTCATGCCCTGCTTCTTTAAAGTTTGTCCCAAAGGTCTGTTAGGCGGAGTCATACAGCAGGGATGCCAGGCCACTGATGCCCAGTTTTTTCTCTTTCTAATGAGGCCATCCACTGACAATACCCTCCTTGGTCTGGGATCGGCCCCAAGACCAGTGAGGGCACTTAAGTTTCCATTTTCAACTTCCAGAGCCAGTAGTTCTAGAGAGACCAAACTGTAACATAAAACTCTGAAACCACAATCATTGTGAACTTCAATTGAACTGAATCGGAGAGGTTTGCAATCAAGAGTTTAGAGAAATTATTTTTTGTGTCATGGGGGGAGAGAGAGTTTGTGTTGTTAAGTGTTCGTACCATTTGTTTCTGCTTTGACTTGATGCAGAGTGTTGGCTGTGTAAGTTACAGTATGGCTATGAGGATCTTTCCTTTCTTCTGCCACGTTCAGTTTTGTTATACATTCGTCCTCCTTACTGTAACCAAAACAGTGTAATGTGGCTGGGGGTTTCTGTTGTTGTTGCTATTAAAACACACGACTGGCAGACGTGTCTTGCTTTTTGGTTCATGGCAGTGGTGGAATATAACAAAGTACATTTACTCAAGTACTTTAGGGCTGTACGAAATTCCTTTTTTACATTTGTTATATACATTCATGGCTTCTATTGAGGTTTAAGGATGAAGAACAATGTCTATTATTATATTTTATAAAGTCATCACCCAAAAACATTCCTCGGAACAAGATGCTAAATTGTTCAGTATTCGAATGTTGATTTGGACTAATTTATTAATTTTTATTTCCATTTTATGCTCCTTCATACTTCATCTTTACTACATTTCCAAGAGAAATATTGTACTTTTTATTCCACTACATTTATCTGACAGTTATGATCACTTGTTACTTTACAGATTAAGATTTTACACAACAGAATATATGATCAACTCCTAAAATACAACACATTGTAAACCTTTACAGAAAAGCAGAAAGAGACGGAGCAAAGAGACATTTCACCTCTCAATTAAATACGAAAACTAGAGTTAGATGTTTGAAGTCTCAATGGCTTAGTTCAGGGAGGGGGGAACCTTTTTCCTATCGAGGGCCATTTTATTTTTTACAACATCCTTCGAGGGCCAAACTAGTTATTGAACTCATAACCTCTGCAAAACATTTTGAGACGCAACCCATTCATTTCACTTTTCTGTTATGCTGTGAAAAAAAGCAACTTTTTTATCCATGTATCTTTCTGTTTTATCAGAAATCCTTTATTAGTCCCACAACGGGGAAATGTATCTTGTCACAGCAAAAGAACATATGAAGTAAAAAGGCAGTACACAATAATTATTAAATAGAATAAAAAATAATAGAAGTACCAAGTGGTTGATAGAAAATAAAGTGAGTATTGTAAATGGCAGTGATAATTGCACAGCAGTGGTGGAATAGTCTGTTCTTGGTGTGGTGGTCTATCTGTCCATGTTTGTATGTTCCGCTCTGCAGAGAGCTGCTTGTTGGGCCAAACTCCGCTGAAGAGCGTTAACTTTATCCAAACACACTCGTCCTTTCAACTCGTGCAGTAATGACGCTCGAGATTATCTTTCATCACCGCAACTATGTCCGCACGAACTAGACACACTGGCCTTTTACTTCCACAAAGAAATAATCGTTCGTCCATTTCTCCTGGAAAGTGTGACATTCCGCGTCCAGCTTTCTCTGTTTTACACTCGCCACGCTGCGTTCACTGATGTCAATGACAGTCGTTTAAAATCGAAGTTTTTTGACATGACGTGACCACGTGATGACACGTACCGCTCGTGTTGTGTTCAAGGACCCTGACCGTGGCCAGGAAAAACAGTCCATTTTTGGGGGGGTTTTTTGTGTGTGTTTATGAATTACGTCGAGGGCTGGATCAAATGGTCTCACGGGCCGTATGAGGCCGGAGGTTCCCCACCCCTGGCTTAGTTGATCATTAAAAAATATTAGTTAAATCAGAACTTTGCCGTTCTTACCACATTAATCTTCTCAAGACCCCTCAGATTTATGCTGTGACCACTGGACTAAACTACAACAGTAAAATCCTACTTAAACATTGTTGAATCAGCGATCCATCCATCCATCGTATACCGCTTATCTGGGGTCAGGTCGCGGGGGCAGCAGCTCCAGTAAGGAACCCCAAACGTCCCTTCTCCGGGCCACATCCACCAGCTCCAACTGGGGGATCCCGAGGCGTTCCCAGGCCAGTGAGGAGATATAATCTCTCCACCGAGTCCTGGGTCTTCCCCGGGGGCTCCTCCCAGCTGGCCGTGCCTGGAACACCTCCCTAGGGAGGCGCCCAGGTGGTATCCTTACTAGATGCCCGAACCACCTCAACTGGCTCCTTTCAACGCAAAACTCCGAGTCTCTCACGGATGGCTGAGTTTCTTACCCTATCTCTAAGGGAGACACCACCCGTCTGAGAAAACCCATTTTGCCCGCTTGTACCCGCGATCAGTGATAACACTCTGTAATGTAATGTATAATAAAAATATCAGTCACACAGAACATTTTACTGCAGAACAAGTACTTTTAATTGAATTGCTGTCAATTCTTGAGTACTCCTCCTAAATACTTAGTAATGGAGTATTTCTACATTGTTGTGTTGGGACTTGTAAAGCATCCGAGTACTTCTTCCACCAATGGCTCGAGGTCAAAGCTTTTTTTTTTTACTGTTTCTTTTTCTTTTCTTTTTTCAAATAAGATCATTCTGATCATTTCTTAATGATAAAAATGATCATCCAAGCAAAACGGGTCTCGGGTCTCTGGGTAAACGGGTTACCCAGTCACCACCTCCAGCTACTACATGGCAGGGCTCATCCAAACTCCCCGTCTACGTTCCACACTTCCTGCCAACATCCACCTCCCCTTTCCAGGAGTCGGAATAGACTTACAAATAGCCCTGGGATGTGGAAAACATCTTGTTTGTGTGTGTGGGCGTGTGAGTAGCGCTGTGAGAAAGGGCTTCCTCCTTTCGCCCTCATATTCTGAGCACCTCTACTGGCCTCTCTGGAATGTCAACCTGCACATACAATAACGCCGCCTTCACGTATAGTGTTTTAATGACCGAAGTATTCAGAGGTCAGAGAGCGATTGTGGATTCATACCAGCTATCGCATGTATTCTGAATAATGTCAAACATTACCAGCAAGAGTGCACAATGTATTTACTTTATTGAATAATAATAATTATTATTATATTGATTTTGTATGGCAATTAAAAAGAAAAATGTTGCAAAATGCTTTATTAGAATAGTAAGAGGATCCTAAAGTAATAGGATAAAACAGACAGAATAACATAGACATCTATAATGAAGATGATTCTAAGAACATTATGGGATCAAGGATAATAAACTAATTATTAAAGCATGTTACTAGGCCAATCAAGTATTTGAATTGAAAACTACAATAAAGTATACACAACAATACAAATAATTTCTAAAAATGATCTTCTGTTATCTGCAAACTGCGAGAAGTAACATCTTTCCGGGAAGTAAGAATTTGAAGCCATACAATAAAATGTGACATAATCAAATGATTTAGTCTGACCACTTGGAGAAGCTTCCTGGATCCAAAGAATGTTTTGTGTTTTTGTCTGAAAAATTACTCACAAAATTTAATGAGAAGTCTCCACCCTCTCAAAAGTTTAGAATTGAACCATCAAATGGTATAGATTATTTTCCCCCTGGAGACAGAAGAGTTTATATCTCTTTCACCTTTCCCTCCTTCACGATGCATACTGTACAGCATGGACACTCGATCTCACTCAGATGGTGTTTGGCATCCTCCACATGACCATGTCAGCGTGATCCTCCGTGTTGTGACAGCCACAGCTCGTGTGCATATGTGTGGATACATGTAGGTGTTACAGTACCTGAAATTATATCAACGAACGTCTGCTTTTCCATACAGCTTTTTGTGAGTATGCGTTAGTCATGCACACACATCTTTCTAGACCCATTTTAATGTACACAATGTTGTATTTGATTACAAGACCTGTTGGAGTTTTCTCATCCGAAATAGAGTGGGCGCTACTGTTTCTGTACAAATGGTATGACTGTTGTGACCTGATGTTCTTTCCCATGAGGTAATTTATTGGCTGCCAAGATCATGTCAGCTTAGTGTTACCGGGATTCCAGGCAGTATCCACGAGGGACAGCCTCAGCTTGGTTATAGCTCAAAGCAATGTTATTATCAGCATAAGCTGTAATAGTTTGACATTTTAGGAAATGCGCTTGTTTGCTTTCTTGCAAAGAGTTGGATGCAAATATGGATACCGCTCCATTATCTGTATACTAAATATGAAGCTTCAGACAGCAGCTTGCTAGCATAGCTTAGCATAAATAACTGGAAGCAGGGGGAAACGGCTAGCCTGGCTACAGTATGTCCAAAGGCAGACAAATCTGTTTTTACTCTCAGAGTTTTGCACGGTTGCAATGAGTTCTTTAATGGACTTTAAAACTGCCGGTAGGTGGATTCTTATTAAAGCTTTGGATAGTCAGACGTGCTTCCACTCTTTATGCTGTGATAAGATAGCCATAGTTTCATATGTACTGTACAGACAGATCTTAACGCTCAGCAAGAAAGTGGAAAAGCATATTTCAGAGTTGCCAATTTTCCAGTTATGTCATTTGATTTGTAGCCGGATACAAGTGTATATACTAGACTTTTCTCATTTTATTTGATGCCATACCAAAATGATTCACGACAACAAAAGTGTTTTGTTTCCACGCGGTCAGTGATATAATTCAAAAATATCTTTAAGAATGGAGGGCACCAGAGGAGGAAGAGAAGGTTAGGGTTAGACCGAGCAGAGCGGGAGAAAGCGGCTAGTCATTTAGGAGACATCCGGTCTGTGGTCTGTGAACAAAGCCGTCCAACAGGGGAACAAAGCAGGAGTCTGGAGCTGAGATATCACAGACTGGTTGGCCCCTCCGTCTGGAAGTGTACGTGCCGCAGAGCAGGACTCCAGTTTAGATGGGACAGTGGGGGGGGGCGGGGTGGGATTTCTGGGCGGTCTGTCTGTCAGCTGTCAGTTTGTGTGAGACTTACATTCCTCTCACACATTTACTGTTCCTGTTTGTTTCTGCTCACCTCAGACACACTAGTTTGTCTCCTGCACGTCGTCTCTCTCATCTTTTACCTCGTCTTCCTTTGGTTCTTCCTATTTGCTGTTTCCTTTTTCCTCTTCTCTTCTGACTACCATCATCACACGCCCCCACCCCCACCCCCACCCATCCCTCCTCTCCTCATGTCGTCCTTCACTCCTCCCCTCCATCCTTCAAATGCTTGTGGGCAGCAGAACAATATCCAGGGGGTCATGGTGACCGGCAGCCCCCTCCCTGTGGTCTCTTCCTGCTATTGTTCCTGGTCCTACTGCTGCTTGGCTCCTATACTCTATTAACCGCAGACATATTGGCTTAATCACCACTGTACTGCTTTGCTCTGCCCTCAATCATGGGAGAAACACTGGAGACTTGAGAACATGCATGAAAGCAGGTTACCTTGGGAAAAAATGTAATTAATTCCACAGAGGTATTAAATAGTCCACGAGTGACTTGATCTGTTAAATGTATCACGTCTGAATGACAGTAAATATGTACACACAAACAAGATTAACCAAATTTATTCTATTACAAGTGCAGCATAATGAAATGTGCATTGTTAAACAGTTGGGGGGAAAAAACAAGGCCAAAAATGAGGATAACTTGATTTCATGCCCCTTTTATTCTTCCCCCTCCCCTCTTTGAACTGATTTATATACTTGGCATATTACTGCTGCGCTAAATCCCAAGAAACAAGGTAACCTCCAGCCTGTGCCATCATTAAATTAATTTTCTATCCCTAGTATGTGTTCATGATAGGTTGAGTGCTGCCCACGGTGTCAATTTATGGTCGTGATAATATAGTACTAAAAATCAGCACTGCATGGAGCAGCCAAAATGTCCCCACAAGAATAGGGGTCATTAATAGTCGGCCTTCACAAATTGAATGCAAACCCGACCGCACACACAAAGCATCAGGTTTGATCCTGCAAAGAAGATGAGGTGACTGTCAATGTAATATAACACAGAGCACATATGATTGAAGTCTCCCCCCCCCCCTATAACCGAGCTGTAAGCTTGTGAAACATGCTGCTGCAGCATTGGTTGTCGTATGATTATATTTCTGTAGGGTACTACAGGTTTTTTTTCCTCTTTTTCTCTGACACTTTGATCCCGCAATGGCTCCATCTCCTCCTGTAGCTAGACCCCCCCGAGTTCTTTGATGTGCCTGTCTATCTGCCTGTGCTCTGCTGTGGCTCCGGCCTCAGATCACTTATTAAATGAGACACGGATGTCAGGACCTCACATCTTTCCCTCTTATCACCGATCACCCACCATACCTGACTGTGGCAGCTTTGAATCTCTTCTTTTGGCCCGGTTGGCAGGCATCTGCTGCAGAGTAAGTTACATGAAAGGCCTAAAGTAGGGATCATGAGACATGGAGCAAATCTTTCACTACAGGGATTTTACAAAAAAGTATTCTGAATCTTAAATGTTAACTTCATTTCTGACATGAGGGAGCTGGACACATCTATGATCACGTGCCAGTGCCAGTCTCGAATGGTGTAGCACTTCCTGTCGTTTAATTCCCATGGTAGAAATCCACATTTGTTCAACGATTAATGTTAATTATTGTGAATAAAAAGAAAATGATCACCAAAAATATATAAAGTGATATTGTTGCAGCCCCTGTGGTGCTTATGAATCCGAAAATGTTACTTTTAATGATATTTAAATTCAACACACTTCAGAGTGTAACTTTAAGCTAAATTCCACTTCAGCTCGCTAAACTGCAAGCAATACATGGTGGCGTTATTTATTAAAGAATTGGTTTTGACCTGCACTCAAAACACAAATATATATATATATATATATATATATATATTTTGTCGCATCCTGAATTGCCAATTTATTAGATATACCTTTAACAAATATAGACAATGACGAGAAAGCCTATACGGTTTAAAGAATTGAAAACGTTTTCACTTGGTGCCACTTTAAATGGCCTTTTAAAAACGATTATAGTTAATGTTGGTTACATGTAGCTATAATAATAAACAACATTGTATCACAGTTACAAAACTCCAACTCTCATTTATAAAGATTAGAATTTTTATATGGACACGTAAAATAGAAATACGAATCTAAGTTGGCATAAATGACACGTGATTCATTCAGGCTTGGTAAATGGTTGACATTTTCCCGATGTATTTCTGCTTCCCTATCTCTATTTTACGTGCTTGCTATCTTGTATTTACAGTCTCTCTTGTTTTCATACTTGCTCTCTCTCTCCTCTGCGCTCAACAACCTGTCCTGTAATGCCACCCCTGGGGCTGCTTTAAATTTATTGCTTTTGGCTGAGGGCCCTCGCAACATAAATAAGCTGAGAGAAACAATGGACGGACTGAATGACCATCATACCAGAATTGTTACACACTAGAAGGCGCAGGAAGACGTGCACTTCACTTTCTATGCTATTACAGAGAAAGTTCTATAATTGCTATTCTCCGTTTCTATTCTTCACATTTCCATCCCAGTTCGCTTTTCTCATTTCCTTACTTTCCTTCCTCGTTACTTATACCCCTTTCACACTAAAGCAACGTCATTGTTATGAATGGATCGACAATGGTGTCTGACCCAGGTCAACGATCCTTCTGACAAAACCCTCGGAAAAATAAAAAAAACCTTTTTAGATGCTACCGGGGGTAAGTCGTAAAATCGGCCTTAAAAGCAAAATCGTGCAATACGTTCAAAGAAGACATTTAGTTATTGCTTTGGAGCTACGTGGCAACGTTGAGTGGTTGTAAAAAGGACACATCCTCTCTGTTAGCATCCCAGGTAGCCTCTCCCAGTGACCTGCCGTTTTTCCCTGGAAATGCTATGCGGTGTGTCAACTTCCTCTCAAGGCAGACGCGCACACCCAAGCACGTAATACAATGCACACATAAAAAAACACACATCCCAATCAGGATTGTAAGATTTTAACTTGGCAGCACCTTAGTTTTTTAATTGTCAGGTGAGCTGTGGGTTGTTGGCACTCTGTGTGACGACTGAGACTCGATGTTCCACCTGTTTACAGAAAGACGCATAAATACATATACAGACAAACGCGCCAATGCAGTACACCTTGTCTCCTTTCTGTAGAGATGATCATTTTTAATTGAACAAGTTATTCAAACCCATTTGTTGTTAAAGTCCATGTCTAAAATGTTACACTAATAATGTATAAGAATCTACAAACTAACTATCTGTTAAAAAAACACCACCCGCTCCTTCATCCCCAACTGTCTCAAGAATATAATGACCTGGATGAAAAACTTCCACGTATTCAACTGTCATGAATCTGAAGTAGTCATCATTGGTCCTAAATCCCTCACTAAGCACATGCAAAGCTTCCCCCTCTGTGTTTACAGCTCCACTCATTTTCTTTTTGAATTTACATTCTATTCTTTCCTTCAAACTTTACAGTGAATCACAAAAACCTGTCTTCCCCCCCCCCCCCCCCCCCATCAAAAACATCAACATCCATCCTTTTCCTTATTCGTCTCCTTCAGCTTTCATTTACCCATTAATCTCGTCTGTGGTCTTTCTTCCTGACTCCTCCAGGATCCTGCTTGGTGATGGCCAATCAAATGTGTGCAAACACACATTGATGCTATATTACTTTGTAGTGCTAACGGGGTATTTCTAGTGTTTACCTTGTGATTGTCAAGATGGAGAGTAAAATGATTGTGGCTCTGACAACCTTCAAGCTTTTATAAAATCCTCTTTGATGTGTGCTGGATCCATTTATCAAGCTAGACTCCCTGTATAACCTTTTCATATTCGTAGTAGCTGTAGCAACACATTAAAACCACATACACAGCCAGCCCCCCCCTCGCTGTCCTTGTCACGTCCACAGAGCTTGCGCTGCCTGCCGTGAGGTTAGGGGTCTTCTGGCTGGGGACCAGGACAGCACACGCCTCTCTTTGATCTACCCCGCGCTGGCTGCTACCTGCAGATAGCATATTCACACACAGCGCTCTCCCTTTCAACCACAGAGACAACTATTATTATTATAAACTTTATAAACTGAGCTTTTCTCTAATGCGCTGCTGCTGTCCAAAACAGGCTTTTGTGTTTTTGGATGCAGTTGTGAACAATCCAAAAGAGCCTTTTTTATTTATTTTTTTAAATCGGAAATGGTTTTGGTAAAAAAAAAAAGTGTGTGTGTGGTCATCTGGTTACCATTTGAAGGCAGAATTACAGCTAATGATATCCTAGAGGAAAACTACAGTAGCTAAACATGCAACAGTTCCTCCATTTTTTTTTTCTTCTTTCTCCACCTACTTTTCCTCCCTGTCAGACCGTTCTAGTAGTTGAAGTCTGGGTAAAAAAGCTTTTCATAGATGTTAATTCTTTTGGTTTAAAGTCTATAGTGTAAGTAAAGTTTTGTACTAACGGACAGTTTAATTGTGTGTTTGTCTGCCTTTTTGTGGATATTACTGTGCCACACAGTGCCCGCCCCCCCACACACACACTCACACATACACGCATGCGCTTTCTGCCTTTCACATCTGGATTCAATCAGACTCCAATGATCCCCCAGCAGCCTCTCTAAGAGAGAAGTAGGTTAGGGCAGCAGTGTTAAATTTCAAGCACATTTATTAGAATATCTACAGTATGTGTTTCTGGAAGGCTGAATGTACAGTATGTTTGTGCGAAAGAGAAAGTCTGAGAAACAAAATATATTTAGTAGAATTCTTACTCTGCGACGCAAAAGTGTGCTGATGCTGTACAAGTACAGTGTATGGTCTATAGTACACATGAATGCTTAGTAAAGAAAACCCCTTAAGCCATTACAGCACCACAAAAGAGTTTACAACCATTTTCTATAACTCCCCTTCTCTTATTTCCTTGTCTTCCTTCCTATATTTAACTGTAAGCCTCAGTGACTGTACAACATCCACCACAACCTCTTGTCATTCTTACCAATGGAAACCAAAAATGCAAGCAAAAGCCAAAAACAGAACAAAAACTGGAGTGCTGTGGGGGTATGAAAAGATTTGCATAATCCACATATGCATTGTGACTGCTTCTAGATCCAATGAAAAGAGGATTAGACAAGTTTAGCATTTGTATGGTGATACATGATTTACTGATCATGAGACCAAACTTCATCTTTTGTTATGCTTTTATCAAAAAAAACAAGTGAACTGTATCAAGAGTAAAAACAGTGCACAGAGCCTCCCTTTACAGACTTTGGTCACCTTCTTGCACAATACATTGGGTTGAGAGTTTGAGGAAATGTGGGGCTTTTTGTTTTGCATCAGCCTGGAACTGTTTGCTACACAGCACACACACACACACACACACACACACACACGCCTGATCTGTGATTGACACTGATGCTAATCGACACAAATTCTAGCATCAACTACTGATGCAGTGTACAGTATCTGCTTGTTGCAGATCTTGGAGCGAGCTGAGCCGACACTAGAAGGTGGAGTTAAACACCACAGGACCACTGATTGGTCAGAGAGAATCATCGCTAACGCGACATGGGACATCCCGCACAAATCCGCTATTTACCAAGGAACCGTCAATAGCGCCCGTCATTTTTATTTATTTAGCAAGAATCTTTTGAAATAGCTGCACACAAAACTACGGCGTACAATTGACGAAGTGAACACGTTGCTATCTTTTGTCGCTGATGAAAGTATTTACAGCAGTTTCACATGGTCATGTGGATCAGCAGAGAATCCCGCCTACAGTGAGGGGTACTATCCTCAGTGGAAAACGGAATAGAGAAAAGTACCTGTTCCTGTCATAGAGTCCCGTCGATTCCAGCACAGCCGTACCATGCAGTGGAAAAGCAAGCACTTTATGTACTTGTGCATGTACAGTGGTGAATAATTCTGTAAATACTTTCCACAAAGTGATCTATATTGCTGGTCTTGACAGGAGCTGTCTCTTATTCTATGATTTGTCCCCAACAGGTCTTCCCGCCCCTTCCTAATGAGGCTGAGATTGCTCACACCAAAAAGCTCTTCCGACGCAGGAGGAATGACCGACGGTAATGACGCATGCACACACACACACACACACACACACACACACACACACACACACACATACATACCTCAGTGAGAGGGAATGTTTTTTCTGTTGATGTCAGATGTCAGTGCACAGCCATCCCTATAGCCTTAACATCTCTCCCCAGCCAAAGCAATGTCAAGACAGGAATGCAGGCTCCACACTTCACTGCAGACAGGGGAAAAAAAACCCTGTGGAGACATTCAAGGTTTTTTCATGTTTAATAGGTTACTCACCAACATTTAAGCCAGTTATTCAGTCACCCGTGTTTGCCTACAAAACTCTATATATTATAGATTTACTCGCCATGCTTTGCGACATTTAACCTATTGTCCTGTTCCCAAACTCATAACTCTGCCACTAAATGTTATACTGACACATCTGCTCTAATTGTACACACTCATTGTACTCACCCAAATGTGACTTCATAGAAACCACGTCCTTAAGAGAAAAGGCAAACATCTCTCTCATGCTCTCGCTCCCTGCCCTGATGTCACTGGAAAACTGTTCTTCAGTTGCTAAGAGACGGGGAAAGAGAAAATATTTTGGTTGTATTTGCGGTTAAAAAAAGAGGAAATTTTAGCTATACCAAATGGACAAAAGCACTTTCACCCTTGTTTTTAAAGTACAGAGAGTAATTGGAACTGTCCAAAGCTATTGTTTTTGTTATGTGCGATATGCAGGCCTGGCAAATAGAAAAGAACAAAAATATAAACATGGACCAAGAGCATTTTGCTTAAGTTTCAGTCCATTTGCTTTGTGAACGAGGTCATCCTGTACAGTTGTACCCTTCCAACTCACTTTGTCAGTGCTTAAGTTTATATTTGAGGGCAAGTCTTACATGTGTTTGTGTGTGTATTTGTCTGTTGTATGCGTATGTGTTTGCCTGTTAAGGTATCATGACCTTTAGCAACTAGACGGAACCTGAACTTAAGAGTGTGGCCCGAAAGTCTGAGGCTGCTGTTTGTTAGATGAACTGAAACTTTGACATAACACCAAACAGAAACACAGGGTGGTGGAAATATTCACTTTTGTCAGAGTTAGTGACTCGCACAGGATCTGCTACAAAGTGACCAAAGATTTGGACCACTCTGTCTCATCAAAGCATACCACTACACCCCAGCACTTTTTGTGTCATATGGAACAATTGAAAAATAAAAATGTGAAACATACTAAAAACATATCAAGACAGTTATACGCGCTATTAAATACTGCAAGAGGTTTAGAACTAATGGCAGAAAGAGTTAAAACGGTGATTAAGGCTTACCACATATGGAGAAATGTTAAGCTTGAAGGCAAATGAAGGAAATTGCTTATTCATATCACAAGGTGGAGTTGCTTCCCAGAAACTATTATACATTTTTAGTCAATGATTATTTAGTGATGAACCTTTGGACACTTGGACTGAACATGTATTTACCTGCAAACCTTAAACTTGCTTCATTGGTGAGTTTCTTTATATGAATGTCCCACATTTATTAGTGGCTTACCAATGTAAAGCCAACATTAGCATTGTATGAGCATTCATCTCTTATGTGGTTACATTTTGGGGTAACATACAGGCTGGGAAAAGCCTATTAACCTCAAACCTCCTTAAACCAAAGACAGGCATTGTATAGGAATGCCAAATATATTCAAACTGCAGAGATGAAGAAAGCCGGATGAGAGTGGGAGAGACGAGGTAGAGGATAAGACTGTACAGACATGAAAAGGGGATCATCAGTACAACTCTAGAAGCAGACTTTTATAAAGACTAGAGAGAGCGATTAAGCTATGCCGCTTCTCACAATGCAGATGTCAGCAACTGGCTAAATGATTCATCAAAGAGATCCCTGCTTAACGGCATCTCACGGAGATTTAAAAACAATACGCAACAATTAGCAGGAGAGACGGGGGGAGGGCAGAAGTGAGAAGAGTAGAATAGAATACAACTTTATTGTCCACAAAGTAATAAAAATCTACACAATATAAGAAAAAGAAACATTCAAATTGAGTTTAAGAATCGAGCAAACCAATGGCCTGTGGGATAAATGACTTCTTATAAATGTTCTTTGTAGCAAGAGGCATCCTACAGCGCCTACTACAGTTTACTTATACAAAACACAATCTGGGCTTTAAGAAAAGTGTTTTCATATGTGGAAGGTTGATAAGGTAAGGTAGATTGTCATTATAGTTTGAAGGCTTTTATATACATTTACAAGCAGCCAGAATAAATATATATGTGACCTGAAGGGCTCGTCACAATGAACCAGACGACCCTTATCCAGAGTATAAAATGTATGAAAGTGGGAAAAACTGGTAATTGTAGGCACAGAAAATGGCCTCCGCATTACTGTCCTTTTTATGAAGCTTAGCATGTTTGCTCATCAAATATATTTAATGCACGTTTGTCCGTCAAACATGCTAAATCCTCTTATGTCGATATTGATTTGAGTTCAGCTTCCCTGACAGAACACAACAAATAGCCCGTGGACATGAATATTCATTGTAATGAGAAACCTCACAGATAATGTTATATTCATATTGTATGTAATGTGTCAACACAGCTGCAAGAAGAAAATAAAAATATGGAGATAAATATTGATCGTTTGTCTACATATGCAAAGCGTGAGGCTTGTACTGAATGCAGTATAAGGAGGAGGAATAGAGTGAGACTGTGAGATTGAGTAAAGGAAAAGTGTAGGCTGGCTGCGGCAAGAAGGAAAAGAAAGGGGAGGCAGTGCATGTGTTTCTACTTTAGTATGCACGTCAAGCAGGGCTGAAATTAGTTGTGATTTACTGGAATGTGCTGCTTACCGCTCTCTGCTCCAAAACAGAAAAGAGGCAAAGGAGAAGCTAATATGCTCCTTCTTCTTTCCTTTTTTTTTTTTTTTTGCCCTTTTTAGATGAAGATCTGTTCGTTATTGAGGAGCTTTTACACATCTAGACTTTACTCTGTCGGTCCTGCTGGAAAATTTAACTTAGGTTTAAAGAAAGCAAGCTGAACAAACAAGTACTTCAGTGTAAGGGGATGCTTCTTAAAAGTGCTTGTGTGGGACTAAACCTCGGCACGTTGATTACCAATTCCAAATTATTTTACGATGGTGGGTGTACATGCATTTATGCACTCGAGCACGCAGCAGATCTGCTTGTACTTTCTGCACCTCCTGTGAAACGCCTGTTTTTCGACTTCTGGCCGCGATGAGTCAAAGTTATTGACTGCAATTTCCAATTTATGCATGCATATGTACGCACACATTCAGTATGTTCCTGAGATTTTGAATCTTAAAACTTGTGAAAAACGATAAGTAATGCGAATGTTCAGCCAGGCGGCCGAAACCTGTCTCCCTACAGTCCATTAAACCAGTGAGTTGTGACCCGCATGAAGCTCTGGCCGAGTTATTGACTGTCTGGCCTGCAGGCTTCTCTTCCCTCGGGGCAATCGATTTGCTAGTCTGGGTCAACCCATGGTCCAATGGGTCCACGAGTTCTCCCTCCACATACATCCACAGCAACAGCCATGATCGATCAGCTGTATCTCACCTCCTCCCGTGTTCATATCTGCCAATTCATTTCACCTTTTTTTAGTTACCACTTCCTGTAGTTCTATGCATGTTGTTTGAATGACATGGTTATCAACCTGTAGTTGTTTTGTTTTTTTTGTTCCCTCTTTCTTCCCTGCTTTTTTCTCCCACCTCCTGTCTACTCCTTTACACCTTCTACAAAACTTCCCCGTCACTTTTCCTACAAATTGTTATGCCACTTTACTCCACTCTCCATCCTTCCGCTCGCCTGCATTGTGGCCTCCTCTCCTGCTTGTAGAGCGGTTGATCA